>NW_017306775.1:400166-408172 GCF_000935625.1 Nanorana parkeri | reverse complement strand
GGAGAGAAAGAAAAGAGAGAGGGAGAGAAAGAGAGGGGGAGAGAAAGAGAGAGGGAGAGAAAGAGAGGGGGAGAGAAAGAGAGAGGGAGAGAAAAGAGAGAGGTAGAGAGAGAGAGAAAGAGAGAAAGAGAGAGCGAGAGGGAGAGCGAGTGGAGAGAGAGAAAGGGAATCCCCAATGGCGCCACAATAAAAATACATCTTTCTCCAATCTTTTCATTCAATAAATAAAAATATATTTTTTCTGGAGTTTCATGTTAATGTAAAAAATTAGGAAAGGACTCCCAAACAATTGATTTTACATTTTATATTGTTCCCCTCCAGAAAAAAAAATGAGGGCTTTTTTTATGTTCTGCAAACTAAAGCACGGCCCCATATAGAAATGACATCAACCGTTCTAGTAGGTTCGGGTGGGGTAGAGCTAGGTGTTGGGCGAGTTGGGCGTTTAGATAAGAGCAGTGCAGGGGCCGTGAAGCCACAAATATTGATATCAAAGAAGTCATTAAGCAGTAGCATGAGAGGGAAGCCAGAGGGTTGGAAGGGAAAACAAGGTCTGATAGATGCCAAGTGATGTGAGCAGCAGTTCCAACTCCTTGGCTTTGGTGTAGGAACACTGCTCTCTACCAGTCCTCTGACAAGGTCAACCAGGCACTTCTATCACACACCTGATAAGTAGCAGTTAGCTTCCATGGGTTGTGTTATCTCAATCAACTGAGACAACGTCATTAACCTTTGACCTTCACAGGCATCTCAGCCTGGCTGTATAAAGAGTCTGTATGCCAAAGAGGGCTTTCTCCAAACACAAACCAGAACTCAACCACTATCACAACCAGCCCTTTTTTAAGAGTTCTGCCAATGTTCCCTCTCCTGGCCATCTGCACCACGTTATTGGAGAGGACATACATGGTTACATAAATGCTGTAAAAAGAGCAAAATGGAGGCCGTCTTCGCTGAACTCCTTCTGACAATTCTAGCTGCCTGGTTGTCTCTGGTTCTCAACTTGTGTAACTTCAGGACTCACATTTGTCCTGTGTGGGCTGCTGTGATGGAGCTCCATCTATTCCTGCATTGCTTGTACAGCTTCCTTGTGTGCAATGTAGAGGTGGCAGGAGCCGGATTGTGACATCACTCCGGTCCAGGGGCACCTCTACAGGGAAGTGAGGGACCTGTAAGCAATGTACGTATGGATGGAGCTCCCTTGCGGCCATACCACAAGCCCACCCCACCTCAAGTTTACACTCTGTGACGGAGAGCATATTTTGAGCCTCTCACCTAGCGCAGTGGAAGGCTCATGGCGACCCACTGAACACAAGGTGACGACTCACTTTTGGGTCACGACCCACCAGTTTAGAACCATGGCTTTAAATCAATACTACACCAAGGCACTTACGTCAAGGCACTTGGGAAACTTTGCAGCACAGAGTCCCTTTAAGCTACCCGAGAAAAAACAGTACTGGGTACAGGAAATGCATATTTTGAGAGATGGTAAAATAGACATACATAGAGATAGTAGGACACCAAAGGTTTTAAACGCAAACCAGCACTTTGCCCATAAAAAGATCACTGTAATGTCCCCTTCCCCGGCAGCTCATACTCATCTCTCTTTCACATTTCTCAAGACCACAATGTCCAGTCAGGTGCACTGCACTCGGACAATTTTGCATTTGACTTCACACTGCTAATATGCATAATAAAATCCATATTGGAGGACCTAAAAAATGACCTTCAAACAGCAGAAAGGTCAAAATCTATCCGAGATTTTCTATTACCATTTGTAACCCTTCTTTCGCCTCACTTCCTACACCAGTGACACCCTGTCACAACCTGACACACAAGGTGTCATTGGAAAAAGACAGGGGCTCAGCTCCTTCCCCAAACTACAGAAAAAAAGCTTAGGCAGGGTGTCTCTGAAACAAGGTAGGGCAAATCTCTGCAGTGTAGACACAAAAACACACAGACACTTCAACATTCTGGTTGTAGTTGGGCTTTGAGAAGGAAGGTAAGAATGTCTCCACTTTGGTTGCATTTGGGGGGGAACATGCATTACAGGACAACTAAACCTTTGATGCAAGTTGGCCTTTAAGGCCAACTTTTCTCTCTACTGGTCCCCCGCCATTGTAATTTAAAGGTCATCCTGATTGCCCCATCTCACCTCTATACTGGTCCGCCACCGCTGTCATTTAAAGATCATCCTGATTGCTCCATCGCACCTCTCCACTAAATTCCCCACCATTGTCATTTAAAGGTCATCCTAATTGCCCCATCTCACCTCTCCACTGGTTCCCCACCATCGTCATTTAAAGATCATCCTGATTGTCCCATTTCAACTCTCTACTGGTCCCCCACCATTGTAATTTAAAGGTCATCCTGATTGACCCATTTCAACTCTCTACTGGTCCCCCACCATTGTAATTTGAAGGTCATCCTGATTGCCCCATCTCACCTCTCTACTGGTCCCCCACCGTTGACATTTAAAGGTCATCCTGATTGTTCCATCTCGCCTTTATACTGGTCCCCCCCTCCACTATAATGGAAGCAGGAACTGGAAGGGGGCAGATCCCATTAATCCCCCCAACATACTTCTTTTCCCAATAAAACTGTATTCTCCACAATCCAATCACTTGGTCAAAACTTAAAGCTCCCCTGACAGGTTGTATGTTGGCCAACAGTAAAACAATGGTTCTGCTCTCCGTCACGCAGTCATCAATGCCTCCGGTTGAATCGGCAGCCTCGCCACTAGATAAACAAATTGCACGCACAGCCAAGGAGACCGTCATTACTGTAGCACAATGTCATTTCTCCTTCCCTCTATGCACCCAAACTGAACCCATTCCTGCCCCGGGGTCCGCTAAATCATTTCTAATAATTAGGAACAGAAGTTCGACAGAACACAAGCTCCGATTCTTAACGGGCCCCGCTGCCAAGCTATTAAAAGTCTCGGAGCTCGGCAGGTTTTAATAAACAAGCTGAACAGAGGGACCTTTCTAAGACTGTGCTCCGGGTCTCTTTTGTCTGAAATCCGAAGTCCTCTAATCATGGCTTGTTTTATTGTGAACAAGTGTTACATAAATCACCATGTGTCTGATCGCGCAGACGGGAACTGCACGGATGCCCTCCGCCAAAAACCCAGCCAACTTTGAACAACAAAGGCATGGTAAGAATGACTCAATTCTCCATATATGAACAGAACCAAGAGTAGCCCAAGAGAGGCCACACTTGAAAGTCTCTCCGGAACTTTGTTGATGAGATCTCTGTGCTGGGTCCCCGGGTCTACATACCTGCTTTGACTGTGTAACCAAGAGTAGCCCAAGAGTGGCCACACTTGTAAGTCTCTCCAGAACGTTGTTGATGAGATCTCTGCGCTGGATCTCCGGGTCTACATACCTTCTGTGACTGTGTAACCAAGAGTAATCCAAGAGTGGCCACACTTGAAAGTCTCTCCTGAACGTTGTTGATGAGATCTCTGTGCTGGGTTCCCAGGTCTACATACCTGCTGTGACTGTGTAACCAAGAGTAGCCCAAGAGTGGCCACATAGCGTCTCACTTACTTTTCATAAACAATAGTACCTATGTAAGCTTGTGATAGCTGCACCCATGCAGTAATGGAAATGCAGATGGCTTCTGAACTGCTTATTGCTTTCACTCTTTTTAAACCTAAAAAAGTTGGGTTGTGGTAAAGGCCAAATTAGTCAAATCACTAAATTCTCCAAAAGGGCCAGTCCACCCAAAACTAAAATTTGTAACTGCTGTAGAGGCAAACCACTTGAAAATCTCTCCAGAACATTGTTGATGAGATCTATGTGTCGGGTTCCCTGGTCTACATACCTGCTGTGACTGTATAAACAGGTGACGTTGAATTACCAAAATGCCCTAGGCAGACAGGAATTTATGGCAGGGGATCTCACTGTTGGAGTATCTAAAACATATAAGAAGCCAAGGGCTAACTTAGTCCACTGGGCTCCATCTAAAACCATAACATTGCTTTTGGGTAGAGTGATCCCTTATTGTAGAGCTAAACCCAACCACTATAATCGTATAGAACATTTAACATGTTAATGTCACTTCCTAAATTGCCATCAATATTTTGAAATCTGCAGCATTTATTAAAAGAATAGCTGGTGGTCCTGCAAGGAAGGTCCTTGTTTAGGAACTTCCTGTTATGGAGTGACAACTGTCTCCTAAATGTGCTCTTGCATTCATCAGTCTGTCACTTTTGCCTGGTGGAGACTACAAGTGGCCGTGGCGACACACATGCTGTGCATAGCTGTAGCTGTCAGACTGGCCTGTCCACCAAAGATCGGGGACAAAATGAGAGTGTTTCATGATCATGTAAACACTATGTCAGCTATTACAATGATCACATGCAGGCTGGAGGCTACATTCACAAAATAAGCCTTCAGCCTGAGCATGGCACTACAGTCTGAAGATAGTAGAGTTTTGTGAGATACAATTACAGTATTAAACAAAACAAAAAATTACCCCTTCTTTTCCTTCTTTGTATGGATTTCTCAATCTCTGATAAAATAAAATTAAAAAAAACACAAACACAGCAAGGTTTTTCTCAAAACAGTTTTAAAGCTTTAAAAGCCTATGAATATATAAAACAAATGATGTAGGTACGTAAATTAGAGATACAGTCTAGTTAACCGACTTGCTATATTTGGCCTGGGATTTAATGACCTCTGGTTATAAAAAGGTTAAGAAGCAATAATCTTTGCAACCTGACCCTAAAACATTATACATTCAGGAGAACTAGCAATGGGGAGGTTAATAATCACAAACAGGACTTTCTGGCTCACTTGTTTCCTCCATAGAATAATGTGGTTGTAATTTGAAAGAGACTAGGTCCTTTAATGTTTCCTATTAGGAAAAGTCCCTCGGAAGATGCCTGTAAGGGGATTGGAACCAAGATCAGCATGAAGGGTCACACTTGTTGGAGCCACCAGGAGAGGCCTCCTTCCAGCCCTCCATTCCCCTTAGTAGGAACAGTGAAACATGTGACTAGCTGAACATAAGAGGGATCCACAAGAGAACTTGGATGTGAAGTGGAAACCGGAGTCTGTTCTCGGCATGCATTGTTCTGTACGTGACCTAACCAGATCCAGATGAGGTAACAGCCTTTGTGATGGACAGTTCCAAGTCCTGTGCTGTAAGCCACTGTGCGCCACTGAGGCTGTGCGGTGACTTTTCCAGGTAACTGACTAAAGAAAGGAACACAAGTCATTTTCTAACCTAACTTTCCATATCATTCTTTAGCCTCTATAATTTTCATCATCTGAAAAAGTGTACAAATTGTAGGTCTGCGAGGGTCCTCATTTCTCCAGGTTGTGGTATATCTATAAGTAGCTAGTCACATTCATTCGTACTTCAATGTTCAGGATGTTTCATCACATGCCTAAGTAGCTTCCTTAAGTCTAAAGCATGTCCGGAACATAAGTTGTCATGTATAGTCACATCGTCACCTTAATCCAATTACCATGAAATGTGTTAATACAAATGCCGATTATCCAGAACCTTGACAAGAGGTGTAAAACTATGTGAAACCACCTTGTTCCATTTGTGTAATCCAATCACCATGGACAGGTGTGAACTGCAGTCAAATCGCTGGGATTAAGATCTTTAAAAAATGATGGTACGCGAGTGACAGGTGGTGCAAAAGGTCTCTACCCTTGTTTAGGGACGGTTGTTCCAGTTTCACATTAATCACTTTTATGCCTCTTGCCAACCGGTTGTCCTCTCCTCCGTCTTTGAACGAATGTCCCTCTTCCTTGGGTCCTGACCTTCAAAGTCCCCCCTTCTATGTTGGACAAGACATTTGTTAAGAGTAGGGATGCACCAATACTGGTTTTTCGTTATCGAGTAAGAGTACCAATATTTGTCTTTCGGTACTCGCCGATACAGAGTACCGTTACAGGTACTCCGCTAGCATGGAGCCCGGCTTCCCAGGCAATCACAAAGTGAAGATGACACGTCGCCCGCGTTCTTGATTGCCCGGGAAGCCAGCTTTCCAGCCAAACAGCATGGAGCTGGCTTCTCGGGCCAATAAGGAAGCCGGGCATCGAGTCCCAACCCATCGTCCGGCTTCCTGATTGGCTGGGAAGCTGGCTCAATGCTTCCTTGCATCACTGCCGGTCAGAGGAAATCTCCCACTGACCAGAAGTTCCAGTATCGGGGGGTAAGTATCGGAGCATTTAGGCAAGTACGGGTACTCGCCCAAATACTTTGTATCGGCACCGATACTGATACTAGTATCGATGCATCCCTAGTTAAGAGGTTAATTTTGTTTCCACAACGTTAAGTTTTTTATTTTCATTCTTAGCCACCCTGGAGCTGTGTAGTTTGTGTTTGGGTGCCACTGCCTGAAGTCACAGTACATCCCCAGCAAATTATCCCCTATCACCAACATGCAGCATTGGCACTTGTATGACGTGTGTTAGAACAAAATGTACAGAAAAAAATATAAGACTCATACTAAAATAAAATTAAAAAAACACTTTAAAAGCGCACTCCAGTCCGAAAATCCGAAACTGCTCGGGCGGGCGCATGAGCAGTTCGGATTTTCGGCCGGGACGCGAGGAGAGACATAAGGTAAGTCTATGGACGGCGTGCACCCGCATGCAGACACCGTGGGACAGGAAGTGCCAGCAAGGACAGAGGAGTCAGCGCTGGATCGGAGACCCGCCGCAGTGCTGGAGAGAAGGCTGAAAACTACAGGAAAGAAGAAGATCGGATTAAGAGAAATCATTTAAGGTAAGAGTTTCGCTTAACATTGGGGGGAGGGGGAAAAATAATTTGAGTTTAATGTCACTTTAAGCACCCTGTTCCCATTTAAGATAACAGCTGCAAAACATATAACAAAACCAAAGAAAGATTCCCAGCCGAGGTCCTAACTCCTTACCACTAGGTGCATAACTGAGCTACTTCTAGCAGATGGGGGGGCTGTGCCTAGTGTCCTAATCTTGAAAGTGGAGCTATGACCCCAGTGGTCAGAGATTCAAGATCTCTGCTGTGTCCTTCAGTGAACAAAACAAAAATATAATTACCTATGATGGAGAAAATGGTGCCATTTTAACGTTTGAGTATGCCAAAAAAGAAATCCGGCCCATTTTTTGCAAACACACTGCAAGATAACTCATGCGTATTCACATCCATGTGGTAAGGTGCATTGAAGGGTTCGATGTCTTGTTTACTGCTTTGATGTGCAGGTGGCCCAATAGGCATTACATGGGATGCCTCCTAAAATACAAGTGCATGCAGCAATCGGCTCTCAGGAACACACCTGGTCATACACGTTCCCTCTCTTCCTCAGGCAATAGAAGTCTGTGTGAGCATACTGAGTGGTGCGGAGGAGCAGGAAACAGCACTTTAGCAGCGAGAAAAAAGTAATTTAAAGAATTTCTGACCAAATCCTAATGTAAGGGAATGTATATGTAAAGAGATACTAAAGTGTGATATATTAATTGGGCTTTCCTGGTACCTACGCACCACGTATGCCTCTTCAAAACCCACCTTTTACACCACTCAGTATAGGTCTAATATAAGAAAAAGCCATCAGGGCACCAAACGCACTGCAGATGACCTCCGCTGGTCCCTGGATCAAACAGTACACGCAGCTCCTCATCTGGCTGCCATGCCAAGCTGGCCGGGTGCTGCTATGTGTTATTGAAGTTTTTTAATTGAGTTTGATTTGCATGTCAAGCCGACTGTCTGAGTATTAATTAAAGCCGTCTCCCGGCAGCTGTAGGCCAGATACGGCGCTAATTATAGGGGGCCGCAGTGTCCCTATAAGAAAGCGGTCCTCGGGATCGCATTACCCCATCAGAGCCAGGCCGTAAACATCAGATTAACTCACATTGCAGGGGTATCAGTGCTGCGAGGTCATGCACTAATCAGGCATGCCGCATGTACACTGTGATTGCACTTAATTCTCTTGTAACGAGACCACCCACCGCCCTAATGTAATGAATACTGGAAAGTAGGGGGGGGGGGGGGCCATTTAGAAGGGAAAA
>NW_017306775.1:359395-400092 GCF_000935625.1 Nanorana parkeri | reverse complement strand
AAATGAAAAAAAATGGGAAAAAGGGGGGGGGGGGGGAGCATCTAGTAAGGAGATACAAATGTGCTGTTTATACATCCACATTACTGCACAGGCCATGTGGGACTCATATTAAAGAGAACCAGTAAGCTGTTTACTGCGGATCAGTCGTTTTTGGGCACGGACGTTCTGGCTTAGGTTTATCAGCACCAACTTTTGGGCTCATTGAATGTCAGTGTCAAAATTCTGTAGCTCATGTAATACGGTTCAGACTTATTTTGGTGCATGGCATTTTTCAATGTGACGGTAAAACTGATTCTAGTATTGCCCCGATATTATTTTTCATTAGGACGGTATACATGTTGCCCATGTCTTCCAGTGCAGACCAGGTTACAGCTTGCCAGAAAGCAGACATGTTCAGATGTACTATCAGTTGCTCGAGGTGCGGCTACATTACAACTGCTGCAATAAAGCCAGTCCGGGTCTGATTATGGAACGTTATTATTATTATCATTATTATAATAAAGGATTCATGGAGTGCCAACAGTTTGCACAGCACTTTACAATGGAAGCAGAACATTACAGGTACAATAAAAATCAAAAAAAGATGGTAAGGAGGGCCCTGACCGTGAGAACTTACAATCTAAAAAGGGAGGGGCAAGTGATACATGAGGAGGGAGCTGTGTGGGGATGAATTGTTTGAGAAAGAGTTCAGTGGTTAAGTTGAGGTGGGATAGGCTTCCCTGAAGAGATGAGTCTTTGGGGATCGCCGAAAGGCAGCCAGAGTGGGAGAAAGACAGACAGGTTGGGGTAAGGAGTTCCAAAGAATGGGAGAGACTCTAGAGAAGTGCCGGCGGCGAGCATGGGAGGAGTTGACGAGGGAGCTGGAAAGCAGGAGGTCTTGGGAAGAGCGGAGGGGGCGGTTAAGGTGATACTTTGAGACAAGAGTGTGTGTGAGAGTGTGTGTATACATTTTTATTATCCATACAATTAGGCTGTGTCTGTGTATTGGTCAGTGTCGGCCATTGTGGTTTAACAGAGTAGGTAGACCCCGTCTGCTGTGTGCATTTCAAAGAATAGCTTTCAGTGGAAGGCACTTGTGGCATAAAGAGGAGTACATAGAAGTAACCATAGCATGTTTTAAGTGCGTCTCCAGCCTAGGTGTGCTCACCTGTATTATTACCTGCTCTCTATGGAGTCCAGTATTTGTGGTTTAGAGGACGAGTGGAACAGTCAAGCACTGAATATATTAGGATTCGCCTGCAATACATTACATTCCTCCAGCTCCCCAGAAGCCTCCCGGCGTACCATATTGACACCGATTGAATCACCGCAATAAATGTCGGGAAGTGAAGCCGCAAATGACCTTCCTACAATATCCCTTTCTCTTCGCTGGAAGTTTTTACAGACAGAAATCAAAACACTGAACGTTTCTGGAAGTGGAATGCCGATCGCAGGACAATTAATGAAAATTAAGTCTTCACTTCCCTTCAGGAAAATATTACTCAGGGAGGAAGCTCAGGAAAGGTTGACAAGCCGTAACCTCGGGATGCTGGAGAGGTACGCCAGACTTTCTATCCGGTAATATAGAACAGCTGGGAGGATGAGGAGGAGGAATGAATCGGGACTCCTATTCTACCAAATCACACACATACTGTATAGAAATCTACATCCAGCACTGCCACCTACTGTACAACTACAGAGCACATCCTTCAACTGCCACCTCCACAGAGCGGATCCTACCATAGCCACCTACTGTACCTCCTCAGAGCGGATCCTACCACAGCCACCTACTGTACCTCCTCAGAGCACATCCTACCACCACCCACCATTGTACCTTCACAGAGCACATCCTACCACCATCACCTACTGTACCACTACAGAGCACATCCTTCAACTGCCACCTCCACAGAGCGGATCCTACCATGCCACCTACTGTACCTCCTCAGAGCACATCCTACCACCACCGGCCATTGTACCTTCACAGAGCACATCCTACCACCATCACCTACTGTACCACTACAGAGCACATCCTACCACCACCACCTACTGTACCTCCACAGAGCAGATCCTACCACAGCCACCTACTGTACCTCCTCAGAGCACATCCTACCACCACCGGCCATTGTACCTTCACCGAGCACACCCTACCACTATCACCTACTGTACCTCCACAGAGCAGATCCTACCACAGCCACCTACTGTACCTCCACAGAGCACATCCTACCACCACCACCTACTGTACCCCCAACCAAGCACATCTTACCACCACCGGCCATTCTACCTTCACAGAGCACATCCTACCACCATCACCTACTGTACCACTACAGAGCACATCCTACCACCACCACCTACTCTACCTTCACAGAGCGGATCCTACCACCGCCACCTACTGTACAACTACAGAGCACATCCTTCAACTGCCACCTCCACAGCGGATCCTACCACAGCCACCTACTGTACCTCCTCAGAGCACATCCTACCACCACCACCTACTGTACCCCCAACCAAGCACATCCACCACTGCTACCTACTGTACCACTACAGAGCACATCCTACCACCACCACCTACTCTACCTTCACAGAGCGGATCCTACCACCGCCACCTACTGTACAACTACAGAGCACATCCTTCAACTGCCACCTCCACAGCGGATCCTACCACAGCCACCTACTGTACCTCCTCAGAGCACATCCTACCACCACCACCTACTGTACCTCCACAGAGCGGATCCTACCACCGTCACCTACTGTACCCCCACCAAGCACATCCACCACTGCCACCTCCACAGAGCAGATCCTACCACAGCCACCTACTGTACCTCCACAGAGCACATCCTACCACCACCACCTACTGTACCCCCAACCAAGCACATCCACCACTGCTACCTACTGTACCACTACAGAGCATATCCTTCAACTGCCACCTCCACAGAGCGGATCCTACCATAGCCACCTACTCTACCTCCACAGAGCAGATCCTACCACAGCCACATACTGTATCTGAACAGAGCACATCCTACCACCACCTACTGTACCCCCATCAAGCACATCCTACCACCGCCACCTATTATAACTCCACCAAGCACATACTACCACCAACACGTACTGTACTTTCACAGAGCAGATCCTACCACCACCAACTGTACCTTTACAGAGAACCCTCTACCACCACTAACTACTGTACTTCCACAAAGTGGATCCTACCATCACCACCTACTGTACCTCCACAAAGCGGATCCTACCATCACCTCCACAGAGCACACCCTACCACTGCCACCTACCGTACCTCCACAGAACAGATCCTACAACCAACACCTACTGTACCTTCACAGAGAAGATCCTATCCCCACCATCTACTGTTCCTTACTATACAAAACCCTACCACCTCAACCTGCTGTAGCACCACAGAGTACATCCTTCCAGAGCCATCTACTGTACCTCCACAGAGCAGATCCTACCACCACCGCCTACTGCACCATCACAAAGCACCCTCTACCACCACCACCTGCTGTTCATCCACATAGCAAACCCTACCACACCCACCTACCACCTCCACCACAGAGCAGATCCTACCTTCACCACCCACTTTACCTCCACAGAGCAGATCCTTCCACACCACCTACTGTACCTCCACAGAGCACATCCTACCACCTCCATCAACTGTACCTTCACAAAGCAGATCCTACCCCCACCACCTACTGTACCTCGACAGAGAACACCATACCACCACCTACTGTACCCCCACAAAGCACATTGTGCCGCCACCACCACCTACTGTACCTCAACAGAAAACTCCCTACAATGGCCACCTACCATGCCACCACTGAGCACACCCTACAACATTCAACTATTGTATTTCAGCACAGCACACCCTACCATCTCCACTTAGTGCACCACTATATAGCACACCCTACTTCCTCTACAAAACACACTCTACCACCGCCATCTACTGTACCACAATGCAAACCCTACCACCACTACCCACAGTGCTACCTCATATAGCACACCCTAGCACTACCACCTACTGTACCAACATAGAGCACACCATACCACTGCCATCTACAGTACCTCCACAATGTGTTCACATATCAAACACACCTCTGCTCTTCCGATGGCAGTTATGTGTCACTGCTCACTTCATACATCAGGGCCAGGGGCAACAGTCAGAGATGAAGATAAGGGCTTAACTATTGACCGTTGACAACAAAAAAAAGTTAATAAAAATGCATTTCAGTCACATGGCTGTTTAGCCTGTTTAGGCTGCAGGGTTCTTGGGAAAGGAATCTGCTGTGGCTACATTCATGGGGAAGGGAAAGGTTTGCTTTAAAGTATATCGAAAGACAAACCTTCTTTCTATTTTGGATGAGGCAGAGCATTGCAAAAACCCCTGTTTTTTATTTGTGTTCTATTGAAGGGGGAATTTTCCCATGTCTCCTGTCCTGGTTCACACCTGGGCGTTTTACAGCGCTGATCGACGCGCTGTAAAACGCTCAGCATGTGAAAACCAATAATTGCCTATGGGCATGGTTCCCACCTGGGCGTTTTACAGCGCGTAGGAACGCGCTGAAAAATGCCCTACGCCCAAAGAAGTACAGGAGCTTTTTTGGAGCGTATTTTCTGCGCGTATCCATTAGGATACAGCCGGATAGCCCTCGTAAACGCGCGTTAATTTTACCGCAAATCGCTGTAAAAACACGCATATTACGTACGCCCAGGTGTGAACCCAGCCTAAGAGAAAATCCTTACAAAGTTAGTTGTCAGTTACCATCACAAAAAGAGTTGAATCTTCCTAGAGGTAGAACAGAAAGCAAAACAAAACCTGACAACGGTTCTAACCCCTCACCAATCAATGTGAACATAAAGTAATTACAGGTATTCCTCACTTAACGACCGAGTTCCGTTCCTACGACCAGGTCGTTAAACGGATTGGTCGTTAAGTGAGGAACGCTATACAGTACTGTACTGCATTAGTACAGTACTGTATAGCGTTGCCGATGTACAGTACCGAACAGTGTACTGTACATCGGGCAATTAAAATACTTACCGGAACCCGCAGTGAAGATCGGAGGACACCACTTCCGCCGGCGACACGGCGCGCTGACGCGCAAGGTCGGAGGTCGAGCGGCGGTCCGTCGTAAGTGCAAGTGGTCGCAAAACAGGTAAGTCGGTAAGTGAGGAATGTCTGTATTACAATATAATTTGGCTTTAGATACACTTTAAGGGACAGTCTTGAAAGAACCACCAGAGTCATGGGGTCCCCTTGACAAGATTTCTTTTTGCTACGGAGCTTTGTATTTATAAGTTCTAAGTGCTAAGTTCCAGAAAGGGGAGCTGGATGTGTTTGCAGCATTGATCTCTGGAGTATACGGGAGTATCAGATAAGAGTATCAGATAAAAAAATTCCAGCGTTTTGTCACCTCTTCTAGAAGCCGAGCTTGACAGCTAGCAACACACATAGCGTCTATCACTTTCCTACATCTGTTCAATGTGGAAGTGAGTTACACCAATCCCGGCTATTGATTCCATGTGGCTATTATCATCTGAGGCACTGCTTAAAGCTAACGTTTAATCTGCTTGTATTTTGCTTCCCCTGGTTCCTCCTTCCCCAATCACCAACATACTAATGAATCTATTAAATACAACTATTCCATTTTTACTCCATACCTTATTTCATACCCAGTGACAGCAGCAGTAGGTCTTTGTGCATCTGTAGGCAATGCAGACAGATCATGGTTAGTGGGGTGGCCGTCAGGGTGCCATATAGCCCCCAGATCTACAGACTTTGAGTACAAATTTATTCACCGAAAAGTGACTGTTTGGATATTCTGACAGCCAAAATCTATAGATTTCTCTCATTAAACCCACTGGATTGCATTTAACAAGCTCCAGGTAACTACTGCTTTAAGCCCTGATAATACCTTTTAGGTGCTGAACCAAATGTATGGTGAAGCTCTATAAAATTCCCAGCGAACAGAAAGCTCTTCAGATTATTGATTGGAGGCCGAGATAAAGGAAAAGAAAAAAAGTGCACATAAACCATAAGACCAAAAGTTTGTTTACACCCGACCATCATACCTATAAGAGTTTGTTGGACATCCAATGCCAAATCCATGGCCATTAATATGGGGTTGTTTTCCCCCCTCATTTGCTGGCAGCCTCCACTATCTGGGAGGGCTTTTCCCAAAAATTTGGAGTGTCTGTAGGAATGTGTGCCGAACTTCAGCTAAAAGAGCATTTGTGAGGTCAGGTACTCATGATGGACGAGAATACATGGAATTCACACAGTGTTCCAATTCATCCAAAAGGTGTTCAAGTAGGGTTAAGGTCAGGGCTCTGTACAGGTCACTTCAGTATCTCCACACCAAACTCATCAAGCCATGTCTTCATAGAGCTGGCTTTGTGCACAGGGACACAGTCATGCTGGAAAAGGAAAGGTTGTCTGTCCGTATGATGTAGCATTTAAAGCACCTTCAGTGGGAACAGCTGAAAACAATAATTTGGAGGGGTGTCCACATACACTTGGCCTATAGGATGCTGTGATAGTCGGGTAACATCAGACTTTTGGGCATACAACCTACATACTTTGCCTCAAAATGAACCTGTATTTTGACCAATTAGAAGGCACTGTCTAACTGGTCAGTATACAAGATTTGCTCTATCACACTATTCACCAGCCAGAGCCCAGTGAAATACTTGGAACTTCGGGGTACTAGTGAGCATGTGACTGTCTCCTCCAATGGTGAAGCATTGGGTATCTAAGAAGCCAGAGATCAACCCCGAGATTACATGGGGAAGGGAAAGTAAGCATCAGCACTGGGGAGGGCAAGCTTAAAGTGAGCCATGCTATAACTTTTGAAATGCGATATAACAGTAAATGTGACTAGAGACTATTGTAAACTCTGTATTGCTCCTCTGCCATGTGATAGCTCTCTAGCAATCCCTAGACAGCAGCCACAAGATCTCCAATTTCTAGCTCTAGGTTCTGTTCCCACTCACTTTAGAGTTGTGTGTCCCTGATCTTCCCATTGCATTCTACAGAATATGAAATTCATTTAAAAATAAAAAACTGGAAAAATGGGTAACAGCCACGACAGGTGTGCAAACACGGAATCTAGAACAAAGAAATATCCAGAGGAATCAAAGAAACCGTTACGTGGATTAACCCTCATGCATCCACCAACAACTCAAATATGACTTGCGGGTGGGATGACCCTTTAAGTCAGAAGAGATTGCCTCTCGCCTTTCTCCCCCACAGCCCAAAGATTGTCGCAAACAGCGAAGACGCGTCTGAGACCCCTCTGCCGTCTGGCATTGTTTTTCTGCGGGTCTTAGACTATTTTCTTTGGGAGGCTCTGCCAATTCACCCTGCAGGCCTGGGGTTTAATCAGCATCGCATAAAGTTTAACACATGCTCAGAAACATGCACCAGATTGGAAATCATGGCCCCCGGGGACGCTGTGTGTAAGAAAGCATACCATCCACCGCCTGACCAATTATCTCTCAACTTTGGCTGAACCGTCGGACATGTCAACACGCAGGCGCTGCCAACGGGGGTGGGTGGGGGAGAGGTCCTTGGGGTGGAGTGGTTGTAAATGAGAGATTCACCAGTTTGATCAAGCATGGATTCGTTCCCAGGGTGAGGTGCCATGGAGTCGGCAGACAAGAGTGGCTGGGTGGTAAGAGTTTCGAAGCTGAAGGTCAGCGGGGTGGCAGATACTTTTCATGTCAATATCAGGATGAAGTCATAGAAAGCCCTGGGCGATAGTAGTCATCGCAAAACAGCAGCGTTCCTGTTACCCAGCTGTGCGTCTGGGACACAGAGATGGAGAACTAGATAGTGCTGGAACATTCAGAGAGAACTGTGATTTATCTCTGCCGTACATAATGCCACGGTGATTTAATAGGCACAAGATTTGACATATAATTTCCCATATCAGACA
This sequence comes from Nanorana parkeri, assembly GCF_000935625.1. Lineage (NCBI taxonomy): Eukaryota > Metazoa > Chordata > Amphibia > Anura > Dicroglossidae > Nanorana > Nanorana parkeri. The sequence continues at coordinate 392,173 of NW_017306775.1, read as the reverse complement.
CACTAAAAACCACCACAGTGTAGCTGCGGGCAATGGTAAAAATGAATCAGAGCTGTTTTAGAAACCAAGAAACATTGCAACTGTGGTAAAATCAGAATGGCCAATCACATTTCCTTAGCACGGACTTGCCCTGGTCCATCACATTTCTAAGGTAACATCAAGGTTCGAATGGAAGTCTGTGGTGGCTTCAAGAACATCTTTCCATTTTCAAAAACAATCCTGGTGTGTCTGCGGAGCCCCTTTGGATCCTAGGCCCAGGCAGTACATGGGACATCGACTTCTGTCCTAGTCTCATGTTGATAACATATTATGAACGTAAAAAGTCCTTTTCCATCTTCTCAAATCTGTAGCTTTCATTAAACCGGGAAGGTCCTTGTTCAGGCACTCCTGTGATGGTGTGGGATGCTTACCCTGCAAAGGTGCCTGGACTGGAATGACGTCACATTCTGGCTCCCGGCACCTCTACAGTGCACACAAGGGAGAGCTGTACAAGCAATGCACATATGGATGGAGCTCCAATTCTCATAAGGTAGAGAGAGTGGGTGAATCTTAAAAAAAAAAAGTGTGTATGTGATAATGTCTGCGAGTGTGCGAGATTGTGTCTGTGGTTGTGTGTGTGTCTGTCAGTGTTTTCGAGGGCCTGTTTACACTAGCACAGTGTGTTTATCATACAGTACCTTGTGATTAATGCACTGTACCACGCAATCGCACCTACTGAGCGTTTAGGTGCAGGGGGTGCGTTGCCATGCCATTCATCCCAAACGCCTCTCCCGCCCACAGCTCCATTGCCCTCACTGAAATGCACGGCACCGCAATGCCGTGTGTTCCAGTGTGGTGCGACATGGGTCATGACTTAATGACCAAGGGTGTGTCTGCGGTCCTATGATTTGTGCCCCCACATACAGGTACATTGCTTTGGGCTCACATATACTGATTTACTATTTGTTATGCATGTATTAGAATATTATGGCGGGGATATGATGTCATACTGACGTCATGGGGTTTGGGAGCTGGTGCTTTCACTGCTTTGCTATTGGGGTAAGATGGTGGATGTATATCTATACATTGTTGATTCCTTTTTGCACTTGTTTCATATGGAGCCTGATGAAGGGGAGCCAGCGTGGCCCCGAAACGTTGCTTCAATGTGACAACATAAGTCAATAAAGGATGATCACTTGACCATTTTGTCTGGTGTGCTGGTAACACTTTGCTCCCTCATTAATGACCAAGGACAAATGTAATGTAGGTCCTGAGGTTACACAGGTTGAGAACCTCTGTAGTAGAATGACTGTGAATGGTCATGTATCATGTTATAGAGGTGTCCTTACCCCAGCAATGTAATGCTTTTTTTTTTCAGATCGATTAGAAGCATGGGTCTGCGGCTAAAACAACGCGCTGTGATTGACTTTCTAGCAAAAGAGGGTGGCGCGCCTAAGGAAACCCATAATCGGCTAAATAATGTTTTTGGGGATGGTATAGTGGACGTTATCAATGTGCGGCGTCGGGTGAAGAAGTTTCAAGAAGTAGAAAACGAAGTTCCACTACAACGTCCCCAGTCACTCTAATAGATCTCAAATTACGGACATGGAGGCATTACTTTTTGATTGACGAATTCAACACACGAGGGGAGGGGCGCAATTGCTGCCGATTCTGAAAATGGCAAAAGTCCCTCAGCACATTTCACGGCAATGAGTCAAAAACCTAAAAATGGTAGAGCACTATGTACTGTATGGCAGCCAGAATGGGAGACAGGATGAAGTTGTCAGCCGGTACTGTATATTGTATAATATGGAGAAAGGCAGCACGCAATTCTTGTAGCGCAAGCTATGGACAGTCATGGGGTGTGGGATATAAACCTGGCAGATCAATTTGAAATTCAGATTGAAAAATGTTTAAGTTATAATTTTACTTTACATGAAGAGGCTTAGAGAAGTGTCATTCATTGTGGCCCCCATGAAATGCTCACTGGCTCCATGCTTTCTCTAGGCTGGTGACACCATAGTGAAACACAGATGAGGAACGACAACTCTGCAGCTTGCAACTCAAGTCAGCAATGACAGCTCCAAATTCCCATCCTGACTAGCGCTCTTTGAAATGCTCATGAAAGTGCCCATGCTCGTTGAAAGTGCCCATGCAACCTTGTGGTATACTATATATATGCACACTGGCTGACATCATCTTGGTTCAGGAGATAGAAATGTAAAGTTTAAAACACAAAGCTTCATCATGACTGCAGTTCTGAGATTACATAATTAGAAATATAAATGTAAAATATTAGCGAGAGAAAACCCTATCAGAAGACAGGAGCTCGGAGAAAGTTGGGGTTAAAGGACACCTATGAAATAGGATAAAAGTGGGAGGGAGATGGGGATATCACCAGGAATGCACAATGGTTTTAGCAATCCAGGGTGGAAACATTAGAGGCAAGCAATACCCTACGGAAAGGAATTAAGTATAAAATATATACAGAGGATAAACAGCTTCCATATGAGTCGCCAACCGCATTTCAGAGGCAGAATTTAGGGGCTTGTTAACCCTGTGCAGAGAGCTGCGGGAGAGAATCCATTGCATTGCCACTGGGGTCAGGCAGGTACTCGAGCGGTTCACTAAAGTCTATTTGTGTAAACATTTTCTGGGCCGGTGAAGCAGCATATGGAGACAGTTCCCTATTCCCGGCACGCAGCGCAGAGCCACGCCACGTTATTAAAGGAACGTCTGATTTCACAGGAGAGAATGATTTTGGTTTCCAAGTCAGCTAACTTGCAGAGATTAGATCAACCGTTCTCAACCAGGGTTCCTGAAGAGGTGGTCCTTATGCTGTGACTGATGGACCTTGCATCTGAGAGAGCCTGCATAGAGGCAGCTGCATGACACCAATGATCCTTTTAGCTTATTGTAAGGTTGGCATTCTGGCCACCCTTGTAAAGAGGTCATTCTTCTCACTGACCACCAATGTAAGGAGCATTCTTCTCACTGACCACCAATGTAAGGAGCATTCTTCCCACTGACCACCCATGTAAGGAGCATTCTTCCCACTGACCACCAATGTAAGGGGCATTCTTCTCACTGATCACCAATGTAAGGAGCATTCTTCCCAATGACCACCAATGTAAGGAGCATTCTTCCCACTGACCACCAATGTAAGGAGCATTCTTCTCACTGACCACCATTGTAAGGAGCATTCTTCTCACTGACCAGCTATGTAAGGAGCATTCTTCCCACTGACCACCAATGTAAGGAGCATTCTTCCCACTGACCACCAATGTAAGGAGCATTCTTCTCACTGACCACCAATGTAAGGAGCATTCTTCTCACTGACCACCAATGTAAGGAGCATTCTTCTCACTGACTACCAATGTAAGGAGCATTTTTCCCACTGACCACCAATGTAAGAAGCATTCTTCCCACTGACAACCAATGTAAGGAGCATTTTTCCCACTGACCACCAATGTACAGAGCATTCCTCCCACTGACAACCAATGTGAGGGGCATTTTTCCCACTGACCATCAATGTAAATGGCATTCTTCCCACTGACCACCAATGTGAGGGGCATTCTTCCTATTGACCACCAATATGAGGGCCATTCTTCCTACTGACCACCAATGTGAGGGCCATTCTTCTCACTGACTACCAAAGTAAGGAGCATTCTTCCCATTGACTACCAAAGTAAGGAGCATTCTTCCCACTGAACACCAATGCGAGGGGCATTCTTCCCACTGACCACTAATGTGAGAGCCATTCTTCCTACTGACCACCAATATAAGGAGCATTCTTCCCACTGACCACCAATATAAGGAGCATTCTTCCCACTGACCACCAATGTAAGGAGCATTCTTCCCACTGACCACCAATATAAGGAGCATTCTTCCCACTGACCACCAATGTAAGGAGCATTCTTCCCACTGACCACCAATGTAAGGAGCATTCTTCCCACTGACCACCAATGTAAGGAGCATTCTTCCCACTGACCACCAATAAAAGGAGCATTCTTCCTTCTGACCACCAGTGTGAGGGACGTTTTTCCCAATGATCCCTTAGGAAAGGCTGGATTAGATTGTCTAGTGTTCTCACCCTCCTCACAGTGAAGACAAGCAAGCCTTACCATCAAGGTACACAAGGTCTTGTAGGGCCTGTGATAGCACTGCCCATGTCAAATAGGAAAGTATAGCACTGGAGATCTTCCTTAATGCTGAGAACAGAAGCAAAACTGTAATTAGACTTTTTAATATGTCCTTCTTTAATGGGTGTGTTGATCTGTTCACAAAATATGAAAAGGTGAATTAACTCACACCTTCCTCAACCACCCTCTCTCCTCAGTGCCCGCTTAACTTATCTGTAACAATGAACTTTGCCTGCCAACCATGCCCATTGTGTAATGGTCCCGGCGCTTGAAAACTTCACCTCACAGCCCTGGAGGCTGTATAGTACATAATGTTGGAGTGACCGCATTCACCAATAAGGATCTTCTAGGATGCCGTCCAGGAAGAAAGAAGGCTCAGAAGAGATTCTTATCACGTGACATGGTGTGCTGACCATTCACCACTCCTCATTGCAAACATTATCGTTATAGAGCCCCCGGGGTTGTGTAGTGAAGTTATACCGGCTGGCATAAGCAGGGGGCGAGGGTCATCATTACAGATGAGGGCAGCGGGGACTGGAAAGTGTGGCGAGTTAGTTCACCTTTCCATTTTTTTCTTTTTTAAAGGTGAACTCACCATTTAACAAGAGTTCTTTCCAGGGAATCTGTGCCCACCAGAACCATATTAATTCTGGTCCCCCCCTGCTGCATATGCTCACATCCCTTCATTACCACCCATCTCCCTCCTCCATCCACTCATTCGACCACAAGGAACAAGGTTTCTGCCCACCTCCATGTGACTGCGCTGGTTACCTAAACAGTGAATCACCAAGGACCAGTGTTGTGATGTTGAAGGAAGGGAGTGTTTCAAAAGCTTCCTTATACCCGGAAACACTGGATGTTTAACTTCAATCCTGGTAGTTCATAAGGTTGGGGAGCAAAGGCACGGCAAGCATGTACAGCTGTTGTAGCCACCAGGTCCGATTGAAATGACCGGCAACAATGAAAGCTGAGCCAGACAAACAGCCCAAAAAAAATTATTAATGTGAACTACCTCGGCATTTTAATTCAAAGAAGTCATTTTGGCCAAGATGCCCCGGCAACCATGACCCCTGAAATCTGAAACCATTTTTATTTCTAAATAAAGCCTTCAGCTTTGGCTGACATAGGGATCACATGACTGGCAACCACTGCGATTGGTTCCCAACCATGAGTTATAGGGTCACCAGTGTTATAGGGACTGAGGTAGTTTGTGAGATATAATGTCACAACAGGTCCTCTTCCAGGGCCTATTCACGCAACAGGCAATAACACATTATGTGCGTTGGTGCATTATGAACGTCATTGTAGCACTCCTCAACCACAGTGGGGTGTCTTGTACATTGCAGCACCCTTAAAATAAATTGCAAACAGACCTTATTTTCCATGTGCTGAGGTTCCCTGATGTCTATTAATTCTGAATGGGCACACACCAACGCACACAAACAAGCGCAGCAGCACACCGTGTTGTAGTATGAATGGGCCAAAGACGGAACGGACATGGAAGAGCCCACATTCACTCCAACCTCTAAACTTGCGGATGATCCCTGAAAACATCACACCTCAATGTAAGCCGTGTCTGATTACCAGATTATCTTACACCACCTCGTGTTCTCGATTACGGCCAAACTGCTCAGCCTCTAACGTGCATGACGCCCGTGTTGTATCTGGACAAGGAAAAGTTCTTCCTGGCCAAGAAAAGTATAAGAAAGCTGAGAAAATAAATAAATGATAAGACGGAGGACCTTGGGCTTTCCAGGAGATTGCTAGCTATTAAGCCCCGGCACTGACAGGTTATGTCACAAGGCAGCAGAAGCCAGCATTGGCGTCCAGCTGTGTAAGGCGAGTATAGGCTGCAGGTTTCAGCTCTCCAGAGGCCAACTTGATCCGATAATGATTCTGGGTTGTTCTTGGCGGCAACACCCGACCCTCAATCTGGTTCATTCATACGTTTGCCTGATACAAAGGCTTTTTTCATGGAGTTCCTTACCAAAGAAAAGTGTGCCAAGGACTACAAAAGGACCCACAAAACACATATGGGGATGTGACGGGTCAACCAGTTATAGGCAGAACAATTGCATGCAGACTTCAGTCAGTCAATACCAAGACAAAATGTTCTAAGTGTCAAAAATGTCAGAAATGTTCTAGCTATGAAGAAAACGAGAGGTGTGAGCCACAATGCATGCAAGTGGAGAAATTCAAGTAACTCTATTTGAAGTTCCGCTGTTGGGTTATTCAAGGCGTCGCAAAAAAGTTTTGTGTGACATTTATAAGTTCTAACACATTACGATGGGACAAACACTTTATAAGAAAAACCTTCAAAAGCAGGCGGAGTCTAGCAGTGAGTTTTCATAGAGCTTGAGCAAAATACACAATACAAGTGCTTCCTAAAATGTAGACTACTGGGTTTTACAGTTCCCTCAACGCTGAAAAGCATAACATTCAAGAATTGATGAGACTTGTAGGATATCAGGATTGTTATACCATTATCACAAACTAGATCTAGACGGGTCACCACATTTTAACCAGCCAACTGGGTGTGCTAAACTTCCCGGCAGGCAGTGTGTCAAAGTGGATCTGAGCTCTGTAAGCTGTGCCCACAAAAGCCAAGTAGAGGGCAAAGTCACCATGTCTCTGTTTGTGAAGCAGCCATCTTGATAGAGGAGCAGGGCTTTCCTTCCTCGTGTCAAAGCTGCCAGCCCCCCACCCTGCAATTTATTGGTGATATAATTACTAATGGAGGAATAATCAAAACGTAGTAGGGGAGCTGGAGGGAACACAGATCCAGAGACTGAATAAAGCAGATAGATCATTGTAGGCCAAATTAACTGGATTGCTTTCAAGAAAATAATGAGATCTCCTTGGTATAGTCAATGTCGGATCTCTGAAGATATAAAAGTGTACATGATCTGCAACAGAAGACATGGTATACTCAACTCTCCGGCAGACCATGCCTCTTACTATCTCTCTGTTCCAGTGCTGCAGCCACCACTAGCCTCTACGGCAGTGGTTCTCAACCTGTGGGTCGGGACCCCCTCGGGGGTCGAATGACGATTTGCCAGGGGTCACCTAGTGGCTCTCGCCCGCCGGGAGAGAGACACTTTCTCCCGGAATTTGCACCAGCTACTAGCTACTGCTGCCAATCAGTAGAGGGGGACCTGAAGTTCTCCATCAGGTCCCCTTCTGGTGGGTGCAATATGTATGTATTCAAGCAAAAAAAAATTTAAAACACACTTCTAGCTATGCATTCCATTTTCCCGGTCCGCAGCTGCAGAGATAGGGAAATGTCTCAGTGTCTGTGATTAGCACTGCACGCTGTCAGCTTCCTGGCGGGCTCGGCACGTGGAGCTGCGAACACGCCCGAGCCATTCCCTATCAGTGACAGTACTGCGGAGTATGTACCTCATACGTTATGTAGCCACACACTTTAAATCCAATTCTTCTAGTTCCAGCTGCAGAGCCCGCTGCTGTCTTTGCCTATAGCAGTGGTTCTCAACCTGTGGGTCGCTGTGCAAGGTGAGAGTCCTCCTCAGCTCTCTCCTAGCCCAGCAGTGTCAGTTCTCCCGCCACGCCTCCAGATGTCGCTGCAGCAACCGCGTCATCCCTAAATTTTACCTTTGGGGGTCACCACAACTTGGCAAATGTTACCAAGGGGTCCCGGCCCTAGAAAGGTTGAGAACCACTGCTCTACGGCATTCAACACTTCCAGGAGTATCTGTGTCCTTTGTCATGTGCTGGCATTCCTTCCTTCGACCCCTTCATCACTGGTCCTTTACAATCTACAGTACAGCTCTGTTGGTGCAACCTATACAAGAAGGAGGTCCAAGGAAGGGTCTGTTTGCTTGTGTGCCCGAAAACAATAAAGTTGCCAGTGTTTAAGCTTTCTTGGGTTGTGGCTGCCTTTTTTTTTCTTCCTACAGTCATGTGATTTGTGGGGTATAGGACAAGCCCCCACCAGCATTTACAACTTGGGTCTTGAAGAAAGTTACTCAATCTATGGCTTGCACAATATAATAAATGGTCACCAGCACTCAAAGTTCTCTTCAATACAAAATCCTTTTATTCATTTTAGCAGGTCATATCACCATGCGTGGCAACGTTTCAGAACCTGCACGATCCCTTCATCAGGCATAGAGAAGGGACCGTACCTTAAAGAAAGCTATTACTTTGCCTGATGAAGGGATTGGACAGGTTCCGAAAACGTTGCCATGCATGGTGATACGATCTGATAAAATTAATAAAAGGATTTCGTATTGAAGAAAACTTGGAGTGTTGGTGACCATTTATTCTGTTCTGTTAGTATTTGGTCTTTCCTCAGTCAGGAGTGCGTTGGGACTCCCTATTTGACGCAATCTAGGGCTTGGGAGCAGCGAACATTTTTGTCCAACACTCCCTCAAGTGTCAAACATCTAAGAGGCTTACGGAGACTGCAGCACTTGAAGCGGAGGTAGGAGACATGGGCCAGAGAGGTGAGTACATTGTGTCTTCTAATGCAGGGAGCAGACAGTTTTTCATCTAAGGAGACCCGAGAGTAAAGAGTACTAAAGAGTATTTAGTAGTATTTATGAGAGTCTCTTCAACTAGAGAGAAAAGACTGAGGCTTCATCTAAAACTGCACAGCATATTGAGAAATGCATACAGGACACAGGAAGTCCTAAGAGGCCCCCCCATGTGCTCAGAGACCAGTTTTCCCCTCACCTGCTTCATGGCGAACTCTCCAATCCTCTCGGAGTGCTTGCGGATGCTTTCCAGGAAGTCCTTCAGGTCTGACATGGACACCTCTTTGATCTCCTCGCGGAGTTTCGGGATGTTGTCCACCATGATGTGGCAGAAACGGTAGTGACTAACCTGAGGCAGGTAGGTGTGTTCCAGCTGTTCCAAAGTCTTCAGTGCAGGGTAATGTCTATGTAAGGAATACAAATCACATTAAAGAACACATCAATTACAATTCCAAAGCAGGAGAAGACCACAAAGTTTAAAATAAGATTTTCTTATTTTTTCAGCCACCTCTGTGTTCTACATAGTTGAAGAGCATCTAAACCCAAAAATAAAAATGTTCCACATAGCTGCTTACCAGTCTATAGATGTGGTGGCTGCATTTGTTTTATTTTTTCAGGATTTGTCTCCTTTTTGTCACCTAGTGATCCATCCATCAACATTTTTCCTGTCCTAGGACAGGACTACAGTACACCTTGTCCACTCCTCTTTATAACAAAAATGGGAAGAAAAATGGGAAGAAAAATGGTTTTTTTGTAGTCCACAGAGAGAACCAGGAACAATGTAATTGATAAGTCTGCAGCGCAAGTAGAGAGAACAGGAAGTAATCGGCTCAATGGATTTCTGGCAGGATTTTATTTTTTTACTCATCGAATGGATATAACAAAGAGCTTTCAATTGTATATTTAACAGACCAAGGGGGAGCAAACAATAGGAGTTCATTGTTTAGGTCTAAAGTGACTCTTCCTATTCCTCAGGATATGGTAATTTCTAGGGATGTTCAGATACCAGTGCCGATTTTCACACAAACTACCGGGGTTGCAGCGGCTGCAGCTGCGACTGGTGCTCCACCACTGTCCTAAAAATCAATAGGCTTTATTGTTGTAGAAAAACGGTCACATGACACTAAGCAAAAATATATCAGTACTTGTATCTGTGAGTACTTGGACAAGTATCAGTACTTGGTCTAGTCTTGGAGCTGGAACATTATCATTATTTGTACTTAGTCTGGTCTTGGAGCTGGAACATTATCAGTACTTGGTCTGGTCTTGGAGCTGGAACATTATCAGTACTTGTACCAAGTAGGATTCTTGGTATCTGGACATGCGTAGCAATTTCCACTTTTTGTAAACAGCATCTGAACGCTTTGTTTTATCCATAACCACTCTCCCTAGTCACTGATGTATGCAGAGAGCAGGGACACATGACTGTTACATAAAGTGCAGAGGAGACCAACGAGTATGGCTTCATCTTCTCTACGGTGTGCAAGAAACAAGATGGCGGCGCACCATGCTGGTCAAGGGACTGGGGCAGCTTTTCAGCCAATTATGAATCAGTTAGTTGTTGATAAGTTGACTAGTTCAATATGAGGGCAATTGCTATTAACTTTAACAAAAACAGGTTACTTAATATAACTATTACTGCTATATCAAAACAACATACTTGCTGTAAGCGTTGTGGTAGTGCGTGGCAATGCCACGGAAGATGCTGGCGACACAGACACCCAGGGCACTCAGCCAGAGGGGCTGAGAGGTTCCAGAATGAAAACAGCTGGTCTTTCAGTTTCTTCTGGGTTTTTCTGGATTGTAGCTGGTATCTGGATCTCTGAAGACTTCTTAGAGTTCTGGGTGGATGAAATCTCCAGTCCTGAGGTCAGGTGTTGGCAGTGATCAGGTGGCTGAGAGCAGCCTCACTAAGAGCCCAGACCAGAGGTCAAGGGAGGATTTGGTGTGGGCTGTGGGCTGGAGGCACACGAGGGCCAATCCAGGTTTTTGTGTGTGCTGGAGGCACTGAAGGGACAGCCTAGGAGGCTGGAGGATTTGGTGAGGCTGAGAGAGCCAGGCACACAAGGTGTGTGTGCGTGTGGTATCAAAAGTGGCTGAAAGCTGCTCAAAAAGGTACAGAGTATTCCTAAAGAGATTCTGTTGAGGAAAACAGTAAAGCCCTGGGACTGGGACACTGAACAGGACAACCTGAGAATGGTGAGTCTGTTTACCAAGCATACTGTATGATGTACTGCTGAAGAAAGCTGTATGTTGAACTTCCTCGGTTGTCTGCTTTTGAAGAAATAAAAGACCGTCCTTTTTCTGTTAAAACGGCTCCAAGACTGGTCCTTAAGTGCTCCCCATATGTGCTAAATTCCCCAAATATCACAGCGTGTACAAATCTACAACCACCTCACCAAAACTTGGTTCTGCACTTAGTTTTACTTAGTCATATACAAATATGTATACCATTTTCACAGTAGAGTATAAAAGTAAGCAATACATAGATATACAGCGGTCAAACATTGTTGGATATTACTTTAACATGTTGTAAATGTATGTTGGGATAGTTCTGTATATGGACTAGCTGTCAATATTGCCTGCAATAGCCTAAACTTTATGTACTGAAAACTCTCCACTGCTCCGGCGCACAAACTAACTCATTGTTTAAAGCCCACACGTTTGGTCTCTGGCATCAGTCAGCAAATAACCGGGCCATGTGTTGCATCACTGTGGTAAAGACCTCAGCCGAAAGGGCAGTGGATGTCACCACATCCGACAGAGCCAAAGAGGACTCTGAGGATGGAACAGACCACAAGAGAAGAGGACAACATGACTCCGGACTGCAGAGGTTGGCACCGTCAGAAAGAGCATTGCAAGCAGCCCCGGAGGACTTAGTAGAAAGAGAACTGGGGCATCCAGAACAGCGGGACTTTCCCTTCGGTTTCTAGAATCAGACATCTTCCAACTACATGATGGTAAGGCTATGAATAGGCTCAAGGTAGGAGACAAGGTCTTAGGTACTCAGAAAACTCGGACAGCTGGTAACAGGTGAGGTTTGGATGGCTGGAGGTGATCAAAGTGACTCAAGGTGGGTAGTAGGAATGGATCAAAGATTCAAGTTCCATGCGACTCTTGCAAGCAGAAGCTTCAGGTAGATGATTCCTCAATGCTTTCCATTTCTAGAATCAGACAACTGGCAACTGCGTGATAGTAAGCCTACTTATAGGCTCAAGGTAGGAGACAAGATCTCAGGTACTCACAAAACCCGGACAGCTGGTAACAGGTGGGGATTGGATGGCCAGAGGTGAACACAGTTACTCAAGGTGGGTAGTAGGAATGGATTAAAGATTAAAGTTCCACATGGCTCCTGCAAGAAGAAGCAGCAGGTAGATGCTCCTTCAATGCTTTCTATTTCTAGAATCAGACAACTTGCAACTGTGTGATGGCAAGGCTATGTATAAGCTGAAGGTAGGATGCAAGGTCTCAGGTACTCACAAAACTCGGACAGCTGGCAACAGGTTAAGACTGGATGGCTGGAGACCAAAGTGACTCAAGGTGGGTAGTAGGAACGGATTGAAGATTAAAGTCAATGATGTAGCTCCTGCGTCTCTGCCTGACCCCCAACTCACTATGTGAATCTGCAGAGACAGGCAATGGCAGCGCCTCTGGACCTGGAAAATGTTCCACAGGTAAATGTTACCAGAACGGAGTTTGGAAAGCGCCCTTTGTGGAACCCACTGCCCAAAGGTCACTTTTAGGCTATTCTCACAACATCCAGTCTAGTGTGCTCTGGATGCAATACTCCAACAGTCAGGCTGAGGAGGACCCTGCCAGATAACTGCAATAGAAGGGCAGAGCTCCAGCAGAGATGTAGTGAAGAATTATGATTGAAGGGAGAAAGATAGAAAAGAAATTTTCATTTTATTACTTCATTGCTGTGCTGTATGTGTATAGGCCAATGCCTTGGCTGGCGCTCATGCAGAAAGTTTCTTGGGCAAACTCACCGGCCCAAGTGGCTCCGTCGGCTAACGAAGGGGGGAGAAGTCCGGTGACGTCACGGACATGGACGTCACCGGACTCCTCCACCTTCCCTTCGTTAGCCGTCACGGATATCGACGTCACCGGACTCCTCCCCCCTTCCCTTCGTTAGCCGACACGTACATCGACGTCACCGGACTCCTCCCCCCTTCCCTGCGTTAGCCGATGGGAGTCACTTGGGGAAGGGGGAAGGAGTCCGGGGACGTCGATGTCCGTGACGTCACTGGATCGCCGACAGGACTCCCGGAAGCCGGCGGAGAGGCGAGTGTTTTCATTAGCGATCAAAATTATTTTAATCGATCAAAAAGTTTAACGATTAAATCGAGAAATTAATCTTTAATTTCCACAGCCCTAAAAATTTAAAAAAATCTAAGAATTTTTAACACAGAAGAGTGAAGAAAGACATCCCATCCTCCTAAGACACTAGATGTATGCTAGCAGCATGAGGGGTTATTCTGGGCTGGCCTACAGTTCTTTTTTGTTTGGCAATGTCCAAGCCTACTGTTGGCAGCAGTATAACCCAAACATTTAAAGCTTCCTGTGTCAAGGGGTTCAGTGACATCATTTTAATGTTTACCTTATTTTTGAAGTGCCCATCACATTACTTCATTACATACTGTACATGAATCTGTAGATTCTCCTTCCGGTGCCCAATGGTGTATCATGGCAATCATAAACAAAAAATGTGTTCGGGCTAGCTACATAGCGTAGACAGTCCAAGGGTTAACTAAAGATGGGGACTTGACCAAATGTAAAGTATTTCAAGAAAAAAAAATAAAAAAAAAAAAAAGACAGGCAACACCTTCTTAGCAATACATTAAAAACAGTGTAAACAACCTTTTTCTATACAGACATATGTCAAGATCACATCAAAAGCAATTTTTCAGTGAGGTTCCGGATAGGGAATGTTAACCCTATCTGTTTGACAACAGACACTTACTTTCCCAAACAGGAGGGATCCTAGGGCACTATGTCTATGACCTACAACATAGGCGATATAAAAACCGCAAAGGGTTAATATTCCCTATCCGGAACCCAATTGAAAAATTGCTTTTGATGTGATCGTGACATATGTGTGTATAGAAACAAGGTCTGAATATCCGATTTAACCATTTATGCATAACAGTCAGTACATGTTGTTTACACTGTTTTTAATGTATTCCTAAGAAGGTGTTGGCTGTCTTTTTTGTACGAAATTAAAATTATTTTTCTTGAAATACTTTAAATTTGGTCAAGTCCCCATCTTTAGTTAACCCTTGGACTGTCTACGCTATGTAGCTAGCCCGAACACATTTTTTGTTTATGCCTGCTGCTGGTTACCGATGTGGTAGACTGACCTTCTAAAAGGGGAATACCTAGAGCTTGATATCTCCAGGAGGAAAACAACCCTAATCGCTTGCTATGTATCATGGCAATCACTCATAGCTACTAAGCAGTAAGTGCCCAGACTGCATTGTTTTCAGTCAGTCACACCTGACTGGTAGACTGGGCATAAATGGACTGATGTCTCGCAGGAACAGTTGGGAAAACTGCCGTCTGTTTGCAGTGCTGTTTGCATGTGACCCATTGCAATGAAGTAATCCATCTGTGGTTAACCGCTCCCTAAGGCCTTGTACACACTTCTTTAACTTGTATAAGAGGACTGTGTACAGTAAGCTTTCACCAGGCATTCACAAAGCTTCTGGTTCTCACTTTAAACACGGCGCAAACAAACTTTGGCAGGCTTTCAACAAGTGTCAAGTATTGCTGAAGCTTGTAGAAAGTCTGCTGCCAACTGGTTTAAAGTGACGGTACTCCCACTAAGGTCTGTGTCGTCACTCCAAAAACGAAGCTGAAAGATGGTTAAACGATTTTAAGAAAGCTGAAAGGTTTTCAAATGTTTGAAGTACAGCCAGCTTTCACCCAAGCTGAAGCCGATGTGTACTAGGCTTTAGAGGGAAGGACAATCTAGATAGTATAGAGATGATTCCAACAAGCTCCAGAAGTCTTGTTTTCATGCTCAGTCGCTGCGTGTAAAGAATATGAGAATATTTAAAGGTCCACAGCTTCATTTCAAAGTGCATCTACAGCCAATTTTTTGTTTTTATTTTAAAGCTTTGGATTGAGTAGAAGATAGTTAGAGTACTGATGCGGTCAGCTTCCCATGCAAAGTGACAGTATCTCTGCAAAGGGCATTCCCCGATCCCCATATACTCACCTTACCTGTGATCCCCCAAAACTCCCAGCTAAGCCACAGTCAGTGAGAGTTACCAGAACTTCCATGTATGGAGAAGCAAGAGACAGTACCTGGGCCTGGCAGCCAACTGCTAGGTCCAAGAACTATCACATGACCAGGGAAGTGTCGCCCGGCATGTACAGAGAAGGACAGGGGCTGTGTACTGATCACACGCAGCACCTGTCCTTCCCGGGAGCTGCCCAATACGGCCGTGCACGCAGCACGGTGCTGTACGTGCCGGACGATTCTCATGTGAATGAGGCCTAAAGGGTGATAGACCGCAGAAGGATCCTATGGCTCCGCTGCCCTCAGTACCCTTAATGCAGTGAATGCAGTAAGGTAAAAAACGACCAGCCTTTAATATGTTATCATTTGTCTTTGCGCATATTAGAATAAAGGCCGCAGCAGGTTTCTGAGCTGTACTTTCTGAACCGCAGGTCCTGATCCCGTGCCAAGTGAGGCAAAGGGTTAATCTCTATAAATCAGACTTGACTTCGATTTCACATTTTTGTTTTTTTTTTACCTCCTCAAATACTTTAATTATTTGTTTTGGATGGAACGTTTTCTCTTTAGAAAGGGTCAGGAATAACATTTAGACTGTGTTTGCACGAGACTTGTCCTTCAAGAGGAAACGAGTTTATTTAAAGATCACGCAGCGGTCACGGCTTACAGCCGCCCCGGGGTAAGGAAAAAAAACAGAAGGTTTCAGATGATTGTGCGAGCCGCAAGCAGGGCTAGGAGCGGCAGCCATGTGTAAATAAGTCAGAGGGTGCTGAAAGAAGCCGTCCGAGCAGGGAATGAAAGGCTTTTGGCACGGGGCGCCCTTTACAGTAGCCTAAAACCTTTTGGTATGTAAATATCGCAGCGAGCGGCCTGACAGGGCAGATTAGGTGCGATCTGATTACACAGGTTTTAAACACTGACTTCGAAACCGCAAACTCCATTCAGGGGTTCCGCTGTGTGAACTTTATTGTTTGCTTTGGCAGGGCCCGTGTTTGTTGAAGGATTTTGCTGGATGGCGGGATTTCGACACAAAAGGAACCGGGCCTGAGGTTGGCAGCTTGAAGCACCGGTGTGCGCGCGGAGAGAGGCGAGAACGCTTGCGCTCGTCACTGGAGGTGCCCATAGAAAGCGTAGAAAGGAAGAGAATTCCTAAAACTCAGGAGAGGCGATGCCCACTCAATCCCAACCTGCCGAGATCTGCCCTCCGTTATCAGTGCACACGCAATATATTTGTACTGCGCCATGGCAGATGAAAGCATCTGGTCCTCTCAGCAAGAGTTTTTGCACAATTGGCAAATGTTTGTGCAATAGAAAGAGCCTCCGACGTCCATGTTATCGACATTTGGAAGTTGATAAATGGCTGAAGATCCCACACTGTGCTCCAAATTAAGAACATTGCCTGTAATTAATGGATGGTCTATGGCCATAAAGGATGCTATAAAAACAAGCTGTGCGCCAGAATTTAAAGCCCAAATATGAATTCCCCCCGCCCCCCCCCCCGACTGCTCCCTTGCACCCCTCTCTAACTGACCGCAGGCATTACAAAGAAAAAAAAAACCCTATCTAAATGCCCTTTTTACTCACCATAAGCCGTGGTCATGTGACGTTCCAGTCCCAAGTCTTCTCTCTTAAGTCGGGCAATATGGATGCACCTATACCGGTTTTTCAGTATCGAGTAACGAGTACCGATATGTTTCTTTCGCTACTCGCCGATACCAGTGCTTTCACTGGCATGGAGCCGGCTCCCCGGGCAATCAGGAAGCCAGGTGGCGGTTAATGACATGCTTCATGTTGTTTGGCCGGCTTCCAAGCCAATCAGCATGGAGCCGGCTTCCCGGCCAATC
This sequence comes from Nanorana parkeri, assembly GCF_000935625.1. Classification (NCBI taxonomy): domain Eukaryota; kingdom Metazoa; phylum Chordata; class Amphibia; order Anura; family Dicroglossidae; genus Nanorana; species Nanorana parkeri. The sequence continues at coordinate 375,471 of NW_017306775.1, read as the reverse complement.
AGGAAGCCAGGCGGCAAGTAATGACCCACCTCCCGGCTTCCTGATTGGCCAGGAAGCCGGCTTTCCAGCCAATCAGCATCGAGCCAGCTTCCCAGCCAACCAGCAAGGAGCTGGTGCAACCAGCCTCTCTCCCCCTCCACTGCAGCGGTCTAAGGTCCCCGAGTCATCACATTCTATACGCAGTGTATAGGACGTGAGGACGCAGAGGGACATACCACCAGGAAGTTTGGATCACAGCGATTCCCTGAGTGCCACCAACACAGAGACAAAGAAAATAAAATGTGCGAAAAATCTGCCAGAAAGTCGAACCCTTCCCCACTGTAAATTGAATAGAAAGATATGACTGCAGCTCCACTTTAGGCGGAAGGCCAGCAATAAAGACGCAATGAATATGAAGCTGTGTGTGTTGAGGGAGACAAAAGCTGACTGGCTGTAAAGAAAAGTTGAATACTCAATCCACAAAATTGTCAGCTCAACAGTGACTGCAGCCAATCAGCTTCACTCACTGTTTGGGCATTCTGACAATGGATGGTGCCGGCTGTCAGAGGAGAATAGCCCGGCAAGAGGGGGCTCCTCCCTTCATCATGTTTAGTGCGGATGGAGGAATCTGTGCAATTTCTATCTGTTAGAAATGTATTCGTGTATGGGCAACTTAAGGAATTCAATCTTAAAAATACATTCAAGCCCCCCAACTATTAACAAAAATGTCTCTTATTTGTGTATCACTCGGCTGTAGATCCTCCAATCATCTCTGAATTGGTGCTGACACTGTCCTTCCTTCTGGAGGGGGGCTACTTCTGTTCCCCATGGTCCCCGGGTGTGTTGTAAAGTAGTCACCGCTGCAAGCTCACCCCCCTGATGGACTACAATCTCAATATAAACTAGTAAACTAAACATGAGTTTGTAGTACATCAGGGGAGCGAGCTTGGAGCGGTGGCTACATTACAACACACACAGGGACCATGGGGAACACAAGTAGCCCCCCTCCAGAAGGAGGACAGTGTCAGCACCAATTCAGAGATGATTTGAAGGTCTACAGCCGAGTGATACACAAATAAGATGCACCAATACCGTTTTTTTGGAATCAAGTAAAAGTACCGATATTCTTTTTTTAGGTACTCGACGAAACCGAGTAGCGGTGCCGTGTGCCCAGATTATCAGGAAGTCGGGCGGCGGATCATGACATGTCGCCCAGCTTCCTGATGAGGTGCCATCCGGCTTCCTGATTGGTAAGGAAGCCAGGCTGCCTAGCAACAAGTGAAGCCGGCTTCCTAGCTAATCAGGAAGCTGGGTGCCACATCATGACCCACCTCCCTGATTGGCTAGGAAGCTGGCTTCACCTGTTGCTAGGCATCATGGCTTCCAGACCAATCAGAAAGCCGGGATGCGAGTCATGACCAGCTCCCTGATTGGTTAGGAAGCCAGGATGCCTAGCAACAAGTGAAGTTGGCTTCCTGGCCAATCAGGAAGCTGGGAGGCGGGTCATAACCCAGCGCCCGGCTTCCTGATTGGAAAGGAAGCCGGCTCCATGCTCCCTCGGCACTTGCGGTCAGAGGGAGATGTCCCTCTGACCGGAAGTTCCGGTATCGGAGGTAAGTATCAGAGCATTTGGGCAAGTACATGTACTCACCCAAATATTCAGTATCGGCGTATCCCTAATAAATGATACATTTTTGTTAATAGTTAAGGTACTTGAATGTATTTTTAAGATTTATTTCCGGAGATTAGTGTCACTTTAAGGTCTACAAGGTCATAAAGAGAGTGACCCGAATACAGGGCACGATTATGTCCCTGGAGAACACCATGCACTTACCTTTTAGTCTTCATCTGCACCTGTAACTTGCTATACATTTCCAAAACTGAAAGTAAAGAAATACAAAAAGTTACAAAAGAACAAAAAACACACAAACACTGCAAAAAAAAACACACAATTCTCAACATCCAAACCAGCAAAAAAAATCCCTCTACAAAGCCTGTAACATGGAGCCAATCAACAGACTGGCTCCATTTACACAGACGCATACAATGTCAACAGGGACTCTCTCTCTGACAAATCTGTATGCGGGGGATTCATAAATGGACCTCAGGATTCTTCTGTGTCTTGGTGCACCTGTATGCAAGGACAATGAGCTTTGCGGTTCTAAAAGCTGAACTCTGGAATTGCCCCCCTCCTGTAATAAAGACCGGTCACTGCTGTTCTCTCCGCTTGTGCAGGGTGACTGGTCTCGTCTCCGCCCCCTCCTGTAATAAAGACCCCTCACTGCTGCTCTCTCTTCTTGTGCAGGGTGACTGGTCTCGTCTTCGCCCCTCCTGTCGTTTCCTGTAGTGGGTGGGGCCTGCTGGGTCCCTCCCACAGCTCTGCTCTCTGCACAAGCTATATAAAGCACAGTGATGATGTCACTTCTATTTTATCAGGTAATATCTTGGCTTCTAAAGGCATGTGGAGGACACAGGTTGTGGCTATTAAAAGATATAATTAAATGAAAGTTTTGTACTCGGAGTTCAGCTTCAAGCACATTTGTGATAAAACAAGGGTCAAGGAAGGGTGCAGGGCAATTTCTGACCACTAGAGGGAGAGCTATATGAAAGGAACTTGTGTTGCACTACTATTCAGCTGCATTGTCTTATACACAGGCCAAGCCGTCCAGCAAAGGTGACAGGACAGACTATAACTGAACAGTTGCAGCAACAGTGACTTTTTTTTTATGTTTAGAAAAGGGTTTGTGTGGACGGATGATTCGTTCCGACGTTTGAATCGCACATAAGACCCATTTGCTTCAATAGTGTAGTATGGATGATGGTTCAGTGGCTGATTGATCTGCATTCCACTGTGTTGTGTATTACATTTAATTTGGAAGCAGCCTGGCCCATTGAGATGCAGCCCCTCCTTTGTCACGGCAGAGAGCCGTGACTGGATTGAGAGGTGAGCGAACGCCGGTATGTGTTCGCTCACCTCCCGATCTCATTGTCTCATTGTCACAGGTCGGCTAGAACTATGAGGTGAGTGAAAAGCACTCACCTCATAGTTCTCCTTTAATAAAAAGGACTCCCTGAGCACCTACCAGGTAGACATAGGTTGAGCGTGTCCACTGTGGCAGCGATGTTCCTCTGCTGAACCCGACACTGCTGAAGATCTTTCATTGTGGACAATAACTAGAGGAAAAGAATGAAAGAATATATATTATAGAGGACAGGTCAATGTCACCAGTACTATATACATTATACTGGAATTTAAATGTAAATTCCACATTGTGGGTAAATGTCATCAAGCTCTGTATACACCGATCAGCCATAACATTCTGACCACTGAGAAGTCAAGGGAATAACATTGATTATCTGGCTACAATGGCACCTGGAAGTGGGGGGTTTATTACAGTTGCACCTGGAACATTTTGTCCCTGAAGTTACATAGTTACATAGTATTTTAGGTTGAGTAAGACATTAGTCCATCAAGTCCAACCTATTAGGATGTCGTTTTTAGGAGTACTTGTACCCCTGTATATTACTAAACAAGTTGATGTTTTGGAAGCAGAAAAAATGGGCAAGTGAAAGGATTTGAGCAACTTTGAAAAGAGCCAGATAGACACATACTTTACTTTGACATGCACCACCTAACTAAACATTGTTGACCATGTACCCCTTCATGGAAATGGTATTCCCCTATGACAATGGCTTCTTTCAGCCGGATAATGCGCCCTGACACACTGCTAAAATGGTTCAAGAATTGTTTGAGGAACACAACAATGAATCTGAGGTATTGACTTGGCCTCCAAATTCTCCAGATCACAATCCAATTGAGCATCTGTGGGATGTGCTGGAAAAACAAGTCCGATCCATGGAGGCCGATCACCTCACAACTTACAGGACTTAAAGGATCTGCTACTGACGGCTTGGTGCCAGATACCACAGCGTACCTTCAGAGGTCTAGTGAAGTCCATACCTCGATGGGTCAGGAAAAAGGGGACCTACTCAATATTAGGTGGGTGGTCATCATGTTATGGCTGATCAGTGTACGTTATACATGACTTCCACATTGGGGTATATGTCACCGGTGCACCACACTGTTACACTACTGCATAATAAAACACTTAGTTTAGTCTACTATACTTGAGAATAATTTGGGTTAATCTCTATGTATGCATGTAGATAGGAACCTTAGACAGTAAGCTCCTTGAGGGCAAAGACTGATGTGAATGTGCAGTATGTAAAACACTGCACAAATTGTTGGCTCTATATAAATACCTGTAATAAATAAATATACAAGTGGGTTGGATGAACAACCAACAAATCCCTGAATGGGCACAGTCACAAAGCCTCTAAGTGGCTGAGGTAGCGCTGGAATCTCAGACCCTCACACCCCTGGAAGGGTAGCCGGAAAAACTAAACTCGGCAACCCTGAGGTGCCCTTTCCAATGGCCAAACACCCCACTGTAGCAAATCCACCAATCACAAAGTGAGAATACCTCGGCTCCGTCCACCTGCAGTCGTCTGTTAGTGTCCGTTACTTGGTTCTGAAAAAGAAAAATTACATTTGGAATGATCAGCAGACTCACAATACAGACAACCCCAAAAGCATAAAACTGCACCATTTATGAACTAGTATACACCCCTCCCAAGCCCCTTAAATGAAAGCCGAGCAGGAGCTCATCCTACGACCCGACATATAAGTGAAATCCAAAGCAAGAAAGCCAATGGCACTCCATTGGAAAGTCAACGCAAGTAAAGCTTTATTGTTCCAGGCAAACAAACAGGGGCTTCATCTCTCTACAACAATAAAGCTATGCTTGCCTTGGATCTTAACGGTGTAGCAACTTGAGTGAACTACACTATTTCAAGAGAACCCGTCTCAAATGTAAACCTGTAAAGGCAACTTATGTTAACACAGGCGCACAGGGAAACCTAAAAATTGAAATTAAGGGAAAAACAGAAAGTATCTACACAGATGGAGTACATGGTATAGTTGGGGGAGGTACATTAGAGTCTTCTGCTGCAGAGACTGATGTGACTGACTCAGTGTTATCTATACAGCACTAAGGAATATGTCAGAGCTATATAAATGTAATAATAATAAGTGTGTAACTGTGGGGAGACATCTGCGGCGTCTCAGTATACCGTGAGCTACAGCGAGCTGTATACTGAGCCTAGGGTGACGGGAGGACGCTAGTTTGTGTCCTCCCGTTACCCTAAGGAGAACTATGGGGAAAAGACTTAACCCCATAGTTCTCCTTTAAAGTGTAAGTTCCTTTGGTGCAGAGACAGATGTGACTTGCTCAGTGTTCTTTGTACAGCACTGCAGTATATGTCAGAGTTATATAAATGTATATTAATAATATTGTGTAAGCTTCTGTGGTGAAGAGAGTTCTCTGTCAGGCGTTGCGGAATAAGTAAGAGCTATGTAAAACATAGAGTAATAGTGTGCGACTGTGGTGGACATTAGAGTGTAACCTCCTCCGGTGCAGAGACCGATGTCAAAGGCTCAATGTTCTCTGTACAGCACTGCGGTATATGTCAGAGGTTTATAAATGTATAATAATAGTGTGTGACTGTGGGGGGACATTAGCGTGTAAGCTCCTCTCGTGCACAGACCGATATGAATGGTTCAGTGTTCCCTGCACAGCACTGCGGTATATGTCAGAGCTATAGCAATGTATAATAATAACAGTGTGACTGGGGGGGGGCATTAGAGTGTAAGCTCCTCTGGTGAAGAGACTGATGTGAGTGGCTCAGTCTTCTCTGTCACATGCTGCGGAATATTTGTTATGTAAAATGTATAATAATAGTGTGTGACTGTGGGGGGACATTAGAGTGTAAGCTCCTCTGGTGAAGAGACTGATGTGAAAGCTTCTGCGCACTGACCATGCAAGTTACCGTCTGATTGCTCCAAAAGTATGCAACGTCAGGACCTCCTTACACCTTCCATTAAATTCCTATTCAATCCGGAAGGTTCTTACACTACACAGTTGTTGGTAGATCTAATGGAGATTGTATTGTATGTGGCCAGCACATAATCTGCGAGTGTGGTGGGGGCACGCTGTATATAGAGTCCTCAGTACTGCAGGACATATTCTAAAAATAAATAGATCGCTCTGCATAGACGGCAGCAGCCACTGTTCCCGGGCACTGGAGCTGAATGAAGAGCGTCTCCCAAAAAAGAACCGCAAGATTTCGGAGAACGATCGGCTGCAAAGCTCTCAAACCACGATACGTAAACAGGCTGATTTGACCAGAACACGCCTTAATCCCTCAACACAACAATTACGCTCTACTCCAAATAGACACTCCGAGGACTAAAATAAACAGAAATATCTGAGCCGCAATCTGGATGGTGGACCACAAGACAGTCGGGGTCAGAGGATTCCTCCGCTCCCCCTTTGTAGGGGGGAGGATTCCAGTATGAAGAGGAAAAGGATGTGGATTCTACCAAATTGCTTTTTGCTTGATGATAATGAGCCGCTCTGTAAACTGCCAGCAGCGTCGTCTCACGGATTCGGGTCTAGAGCACGACTGCGGTGTACGGGCAACATCTTGTCCTGGTCTACCATGACACGGGCAATGGCCTGGCAGAAACAACTATGAATAAGCAAGCGGGAGACCACATCTTCTATGGCTCATACACCATATTAACCCCTCTCCACCCAAAATCTGCATATACACATCCCTCAGCATATTTCCCTGGGCTGGGGATATGTTTATAAACGTTCCTTCTTTCAATGCCAGCAAGTCCAGACTTTGCACTACGGATGGGAAAGATTCCATGTTATTTATACCTAAAATAGTTGAGAAATGTGAAGCAATATTAAACCCTGCCCGACAGAGAATAAAATATATGATTCTAGGAATCCATATACACAGCCTGTCCAAAAACAAAGTCACACGCTCTAATATTTCAATGGAGGGCCCTTAGCTTTGATTATGACATGCCTTTGCTACGGTATTGTTTCGATATGCAATGTCACAACTAGGGATGCACCGATACCGGTATCAGTGCCGGCACTGGGCCTTTTCATGAGTATTCATACTTGTGAAAATTCCCCCGACACCCAAAACCGATAATGGCACTTTATTTAAATTGAAGAGGCTGCCGTAAGGTTCCACACTTGCTGGGGACCTCACGACAAGCTTCCTGGGTACCACATGCTGCCTGTTTACAGCGTGGCCTGCACAACTCCCCTCCCAAGACCTTCCACACCTCTCCCGAGACCCTCCCCACCCCTCCTTCGACCCTCCACAGCCTTCCTGAGATCCTCTGCACCCCTCCGGAGACCCTCTGCCCAAGACATCAGGCCAGCACCCCAGAGCAGAGTGGAAGCACAGAGTATGTAGAAAATTCATACACTATTATTCTGGATTGCTGTAATTTGTAGTCCTCTATAGCCAGTGCCATTCTGCATTGCTGTATAACATATTTCTGGGATTTTGTAGTCCTCTATAGCTGATGGTATTATTCTCCATTGCTATATAATGTATTGCTGGGATTTGTACTCCTCTACAGCTGATGGTATTCTTCATTGATGTATAATGTATTGAAGGGAATTGTAGTCCTCCATAGCCAATAGTATTATTCTGCATTGCTGTATAATGTGTTGCTGAGATTTGTACTCCTCTATAGCTGGTGGTATTCTGCCTTGCCGTATAATGCGTTGCTGGGATTTGTACTTCTCTATAGCTGGTGGTATTATTCTGCCTTGCCGTATAATGCGTTGCTGAGATTTGTACTCCTCTATAGCTGATGGTATTATTCTTCCTTGCCGTATAATGTGTTGCTGAGATTTGTAGTCCTCTATAGCTGGTGGTATTCTGCCTTGCCGTATAATGCGTTGCTGAGATTTGTACTCCTCTATAGCTGGTGGTATTCTGCATTGCTGTATAATGTATTGCTAATTGGTATCGGTGAATACTTGAGGAAAAGTATCGGTACTCGTACTTGTTCTAGAAAAGCTGCATTCCTAGTCACAACCTTTATTTCCATCCAGAGTTGCATTAATTTTTTCCCCAAGATCTTGTAGTGATGATGGGAGAGTCGGAGCACGGCGTAAAGTCTTCTCCAGCACATCACAAAGATTCTCAATGGGGTTAAGATCCGGACTCTGTGGTGGCCAATCCCTGTGTGACAATGATGTCTCATGCTCCCTGAACCACATTTTCACAATTTCAGCCCAATAAATCCTGGCATTGTCATCTTGGAATATGCCCAATGTGCCATCAGGGAAGAAAATCTATTGATGAAAAAACCTGGCATTCAGTATATTCAGGTAGGCAGCTGACCTCATATTTTGGGCACATAACATTGCTGGACCTAAACATATTATCCAATGGAAGGCTCTGACCCCTTTGCTTAGCTAAATCCAGGTGGTGACTTTTTTTTTGAACAAGAAGTGTATTTTGAACTAATAGTAAATACAAGTAATTCACCGGCACACACTTGAAGGGTTTTTAAATTACTTTTGAATTACTTTTATTTACTATTAGTGTTTTGCACGGCGCCATCCGTGTGGTCACCTTGGCACCACATATATCTTGTGGTTTTGAGACCGTGGCAGTGCGAATGGGATTTGGACTTTGGTGTATTTTGAACTGTCATGCCACAATCCACCTCAGAGAAATCAGGGTTAGAAATCTGCTTTGGAGCACAAGGAAAAGAAGGTGAGAAACTATGTTCAATGAAGCAGGTGCCACCAAAGCTACTGGTTTGCAATATTCCACCAAGGACCATGGGTGTCACGAAGGTCAAGCAGCGGCCGTGCCTGAAGTTCTGTGCATACAGACTGCCAACAGGAAAGGTCAAACATGCAGCTGTACCCGACGATCTGCAGACGTAGCTCATGGCATTGAATTCTTCTGTCTTGTATGTTTGCGTAAAGGACTGTGCTCGCCAATGCTCGTGCACATGAGTGTAAATAGGCGCGCATGTACATACTGCCTTTGTCACCCAGAGGCCTATTTAAATGTGTGCACCACTGAGGAGAGCTGCTGAGTGGTTGTCAGCAATTGGTACCTGTGACCTGACATGTGTTCCACCTATCTCCGCTTTGACTCAGCTTGCTGTATCCTGATTCGCGGCTGTTGACCCTGGCTTGTACCCCAACATCGCTCTTGCCTATTGTGATTGTACCTCTGCTACTCAGCTGTGTATGATCCCAGCTTGTCCTCCGACCTTGCTTTTGGCTATCAACTTTGACCCTCTTCTGCTCCGTTGAGTCTGATCCTAGCGTGTTCTCTGACCTCGCTGCTTGCATGATGTCTCATTACATCTGCTACTGATTCTGCAGACACACCCCAATGCACCTGGACCTGCTACAGGCATCCGTGCCACTCTTTGTCCTGCAAACTCTGTCCCAACTCCAGGGGGCGGTAGACAGGAGGTGTAAGGGAAACCCTCACACGACTACACCAGGTACAAGACAATGGGATAATAAAGAGTATTATTTGGTGCCGCTTCATAGAAGTAGAGGAGAATTAGTAAACTATGTTTCCTTGCAAAGAAGGATGCTCAGTATGAGGATGACCAATGCTCAAATGAGAAATAATTTATCTGAGGAGACAAAGATGGACAGCTTTGAAAAGCGGACTGTAGGTGTATTAGTGCTACAGACAATTGGAGGCAGGGCTATAAAAGAGTTGGCATAACAGTCTTTGTTCTGTGTGCAGCAGACCTCCTGTAGACGGCAGTAAAATCCTCATGTTATAGATTATTCTATAATCCTGTGTTCCTCATTGGGAGATAAAGAAAACAAGTTTATGCTCTTACATAAAATACAAATCCTCCTTATGGTCCTAATAAAACATTAACATTATTTAGGTATCCAAATTAGTCATAAAAGCATATTGAAAACGCAGTGAATGGGACATTCACCATTCACTGCATGTGAATCAGTAGCAGTCATTTAACAAACATGCACAAGGAAAATACACCTGCAGTCAATGTTTAGTGAAATGTCACATTCACTGCTTTATAAATATGCCTCTAGTTATTGTTAAGTTAGGTGATACATTTTTGCTACGGGCATCTAGGCATCAATGATCTCTGGTCCTAAAGGGGTTTCAATTTAGAAAAAATGAAACGTAAGCCTTGAAATGTACACAGCAATCCTATGAAGTGATTTAGTGTTTCCTGCAGGCACTGCTGTAGTCCATCAGCCACCCTTCTGCCTTTGCCAGCAATCCTGTAATCTGGGAACCCCCTTTTTTGTTTACTTCTTTATAACCTAAAGTGAGAAATTCCCAAAACACACCCACTGCAGGCTCCTTGCAGGAAGCCAGTTTACCAAAACAGAACATGCCGTACTTTTATTACCACATGTTTAACACCATAAGGCCGGTGCTAGAGATAAAAGCCTGAGCGAGATACCGCCTCCACCACCACCACCACCGGTGAGTTGTAACCAACAAGGGGACCGATGAAGGAGATCACAATTAGAAGGCCCAGCTATAATTACATGTAAAACGGCAGACCCAGGAAGACCTACCTTCAGTTTTTCCGCCTCGCCTCTCACTTTCAGCAGCTCTGTGATGGAGTCCACGAATCCCTGGTAGTGAAAATTACACATCTTCTCGATCTCACGGTCATGGTTGCGGATTCGAACTTCCAGCTTCTCCATGAACGTGCTGTGCTCTTCTCCATCGTATACAGATCTGTTAGGGAAGAGGACGAGAGGAAAGTCAGCACACAAGGGCAAGGTTCTGTTACCCAATACAGAATTGTCAGGAAAAAGAACGAGAGAACAGTCACACACAAAGGGGAACTACAGACTCTGCAAACTGATATAGGAGGACAAGAGAAGAGTCGGCACACAAAAGGAACTACAGGGTCTGCGAACTGATACAGGACCTGTCAGGAAAGAGAACAAGAGAAGAGTCAGCACACAAAAGGAACTACAGGGTCCGCCAACTGATATAGAACCTGTCAGGAAAGAGAACAACAGCAACAAGTGGAACTATAGTCTGCCGACTGATAGAGGTTTGTTAGTTAGGAGGACAGGAGAATAATCTGTCAACACACAAGGGGAACTACAAGGTCCGCCAACTGATACAGGACCTGTCAGGAAAGAGAACAAGAGAATAGTCAGCACACAAAAGGAACTACAGGGTCTGCCGGCTGATAGTTTGGAGGGCAAGAGAATAGTCAGCACACAAGGGGATCTACAGGATCTGCGAACTGATACAGCAACTGTCAGGAAAGAGAACAAGAGAATAGTCAGCACACAAGGGGAACTACAGGGTCTGCCGGCTGATAGTTTGGAGGGCAAGAGAATAGTCAGCACACAAGGGGATCTACAGGATCTGCTAGATGGATAGACAATCATCTCCCTTAATCAATGCGGGGGTATCACTTGAAAGAACAATTGGACGACCATCTTGCTGGCTCTTAAAAGAGCCACAAGTGTAAGCCCTCGTTCACACCTGAACGTTTTGTAGCGCGTTCTACGCTCGACGAACGCTCTACAAAACACTCAAACATCTAAATCCCATTGTATTCAATGGGTCTGGTTCACACCTTGGCATATTTCCGCCCGTCCCTAACGCGCTACAAAACTGAAAAGGTACATGTACTACTTTGGGCCGTTTTTGTTGCGCGTTTCCATTGGGATACAGCCAAGTAGCCTTCGGAAACGCTCCCTTTACGGCAAATCGCGGTAAAAAAATGCGCGACAGGCGCGCATATGCAATACGCCTAGGTGTGAACCAGGGCTGTCAAACCAGAAGTCTCTACAATGCACTGCAGTTGTGCCAACAAGCAAACTGAAGTATTTCTATACCCAATTACAATTATTTATATAGCGCCAACATATTCTGCAGCACTGTACAATCGTTTAGACAAGACAAGGAAGAAACACTGACAGGCATTATTGATGTACAGAAACAGTAGGTGAGGAGAATGTTATATTTTAGTCAGGACCCAAAAAAAACAATAAATATTTAAGACAGGTAATTATGGAATGTTGCATATTAGGATTGTGCGTTGCTGTATCCAGGCAGCAGGTGGATCTTTTGGCTCCTTTTTACATTTTCATCTGTCACTTTACTGCCTGTTAGAAAAAGCCCAATCTGTCAAATCAAGTTGAATCTCTCCATCAACTCGGAATAATCTCAGAAGCATCTCAATATGAATGCAAGTGGAATGCACCTGAAAGCACGCTGCTTTTGCCATTGAGACACAGGTCCTTATGCTGACCATATACTTGGATAAAGTGAGCCTTTTATCCATGGCTTTATTTTTCTTTATTTAGGCTAACAATCAAAATTGCAATGGCCATATATACCAAATAACTGCTCTGGCAGCTGAAAGGCATTCTAGACCCAGTTCTAAATGTACTTCCTTCATTGGGTTACTCAAACCTTTGCAACAACTGAAACTAGGGATGCACCGACACTAGTATTGGTATCGATACAGAGTATTTGGGCGAGTACTCGTACTTGCCCAAATGCTCCCGATGCCTATCCTGACACCGGAACTTCCGGTATCAGGAAGTCACCAGAGAGCATGGAGCTGGCCAATCGGGAAGCCGGGGTGCAGGTAATGACTCACCGCCCAGCTTCCTTAATGGCCAGAAAGCCAGCTCCATGCTCCCTCGTTACCTGGTGACGAGGTAGCATGGAGCCAGCTTCCCTGCCAATCAGGAAGATGGCCAGCGTGTAATGACTCGTCGCCCGGCACCTGGTGACGAGGTAGCATGGAGACGGCTTCTCAGCTAATCAGGAAGCCAGACGGTGAGTTATTAAACGTCGCACCGGCTTCACGGGTAAAAAGGAAGCCAGGCGACGAGTCAATACATGCCACCCGGCTTCCTTAATGGGACTTCCTGTATCGGTATTTGGTATCGGCGAGAACCGGAAACAAAATATTGGTACTTGTACTCAATACCGAAAAACCGGTATTGGTGCAACCCTAACTGAAACCATTGTAGAAGATTGCTGCAGTTGAAAGTGCCAAGTGACCTGTATCTGAGTATGTGTAGATGGCCCTTTGCAGCACATCCGCATTTTGTTGGAAGGAAGGAATTGTAATTCAGTTTTCCAAAACCTAGATGAGATCACCCCTATCAGGATCACCAGTTGTTCTCTTAAAGGAGAACTATGAAATGAGTGATTTCCACTCACCTCATACTTCTAGCCAAACTGTGACAATGAGACTGTCACAGGTCGGCTCAGTAGATCGGGAGGTGAGCGAACACATACCGGGTTTGCTCACCTCTCGATCCTGTCACGGCTCTCTGCCATGACAGGGGGAGGGCTGGATTCCCCTCTCCCCGCTCCGATCTGCCAGCGCTGACTGGCGGAACGGATGGGGGAGGGGGCGGGTACAGCTGGCTCTGCCTCTAGATAGGCAGAGCCAGCTGTCACTCACGCAGCTGGGCGGATCCCGACATCCAGGTCGGGATCCGCTCCGGCGTCTCAGTATACCGCGAGCTGTAGCTCGCGGTATACTGAGCTTAGGGTAACGGGAAGACGCTAGTTTGTGTCCTCCCGTTACCCTAAGGAGAACTATGGGGAAAAACACTGACCCCATAGTTCTCCTTTAATAAAAGACTAAAACAACTCCTGAACTGACAGAACATGTTATAGCTTCTATGAGGATTCTAGTGATTGGGCTTCGATCTAGTTTAATATAATCACCGGTTGAGAGTTAGCGCTGCCACCAATACACAAAATCTACATCCGATGGAATAATAAACTTCTCTTTTATCACACACAGCACAGCAACCTTCTACTGCACTATACAACAATGGGATAAAAGTGCCACCTACTGGCAAATCCATACATTCATCTTCCCGTTGCAAATTTCTGTGAGAGAATGAGCGCAATACGGTCAGCAGTACCTCCAAATACACAAAATCCCTACTAATGGAACACTCAAAGTGCTGTTCTTTCCACATTATGATATCTGATGAATATATTCAGGGCCCTGGTACTGTGCTGTGAAAATCTGCTGCTGGCAGTTTAAGTGCCTTGCTGAAAAAGCGTTTTGCAGTGCGTTTCACTACGTGCGACAACACCCAACAAGAAAAATCCCTGTTTTAGATTGTGTTCCCGTTACCCTAAGGAGAACTATGGGGAAAAACACTGACCCCATAGTTCTCCTTTAATAAAAGACTAAAACAACTCCTGAACTGACAGAACATGTTATAGCTTCTATGAGGATTCTAGTGATTGGGCTTCGATCTAGTTTAATATAATCACCGGTTGAGAGTTAGCGCTGCCACCAATACACAAAATCTACATCCGATGGAATAATAAACTTCTCTTTTATCACACACAGCACAGCAACCTTCTACTGCACTATACAACAATGGGATAAAAGTGCCACCTACTGGCAAATCCATACATTCATCTTCCCGTTGCAAATTTCTGTGAGAGAATGAGCGCAATACGGTCAGCAGTACCTCCAAATACACAAAATCCCTACTAATGGAACACTCAAAGTGCTGTTCTTTCCACATTATGATATCTGATGAATATATTCAGGGCCCTGGTACTGTGCTGTGAAAATCTGCTGCTGGCAGTTTAAGTGCCTTGCTGAAAAAGCGTTTTGCAGTGCGTTTCACTACGTGCGACAACACCCAACAAGAAAAATCCCTGTTTTAGATTGTGGCTCGTGAGCTTTATTTTTTTTTAGCCTAATCCAGAATTTTTTAAGCCCACAGACTTCAAATCGGAGTGCCTGTAAATGGGCAAGCCCAGCCCTGAAAAAGAAAGTGGAGGATTCAGGATTGCCATGTCTAGATGTAGAGGCTTTCGTACACATGGTGATGGCCCACCCGAATCTATAGAGATCCCAGAGATTACCATTTAAGACCCTGTTCACTTGGGGTGTTTTGGGATTCCCACAGCAAGAAACTATGCAGGTGCGTAACTAGAAATGGCAGGGCCCCATAGCAAAATTTTGTATGGGGCCCTGTGATTTCTTGTTACCCCCCTTGCAAAGCCCACCTGAGAGTGATCGTGCAAAACCCACCATAGACTCTCTATGGTGGGCTCTGCAGGATCTCAGGTGAGCTGGTCACACCCCTGCACACCTTTTACCTGTCAGCCTGCTGTCAGCCTCCTCCACCGCCTGGCCCCGGCTCTTCCTCTTTACCGGTCGCTGGTGTGCCCCGCCTCCTCCTCCTTCAGCTCCACCTCCGCCAGGCCTGGCCTCCTCCTCCACTGCTGCTGCCGGGCCCCGGCCTCCTCCACAGCAGCTGCTGGCTGTCACTGACTTTGCAGCGGCTGTGAGGAGGAAAGTGCCGCTGCACAGATCACCGACAGGTTGTCAGTGATCTGGAAAGCGGCACGTTCCTCCTCACAGCTGCCAGTGACAGCCCGCAGCCTACGATGCCATAGTGACCCAGGCGGGCCACACGGCATCAGAAGGACTGCTTTATTCCTCATCCTGGACAGGCCTTCCCTGTGCCCCAGGCCACATAGCGGCCGCCTGGGTAGCTATGGCGACAGTTCCCCCACGGAACCTATGGATTCCTGTTACAGAAATCCCAGGTGTCCCTGTTCAGCTGCTGTACCCATTCAAGTAGATAACTGGGTGAGAGCGGCCGCATCTGTCAGCAGTAGTCCATATGTAATCAGAATAGATGATTGTCGTCGGACGCATCTATCCTGCATCCTAGGACATTAATCTATCTCAAACAGCATGTAATTGTATGGGTATACGGGGACTGCTGCTGACAGACGCGGCTGCGGTCACCTTGTCATTTACGTCAATGGGTACAGCGGCTGCATCTGAATGAGGACACCTGGCATTCCTGCTGCAAGAAGCTGTTTGTTCTTGCCACAGAGATGCCAGATCACCCCGTGTGAACAGAGCCTTAAGAGCCGGAGCACAAGGTGGAGGTCCTGGAAGGAAATAGCAGGACAAGCGTTTCAAGATTGGGAGCCATTTTCTGCAGCAGACAGCCAATGAAAGCCTCTATATGTCTATATGTGGACAAATCCCAGGAGCCAGGTAGCCAATGATCCTTAAAAGCTGGTGCCCAACTTTTGAGGTTTTCTCTAGTTGTTGTAAATGGAGTCCGCTCCTAAAAAATATTCTGCTGACTCCTGGATTAGACAGACTGGCTCCTGAATTTCATAATTTGTCCACC
>NW_017306775.1:342752-359383 GCF_000935625.1 Nanorana parkeri | reverse complement strand
TCCAGAAAATTGCAAAATAATGCAGAGAGGGAAGTCATCAATTCAAATGTACTAAGGTATATGTAATGTGAATATACCCCGTGTACATCCTGTTTACACCATTTTTCGGTTTCCAGTGAGCTATTTTATAGCATTGCGTCCTACCTTAGGAATTGTGTGTGAAATCCTCAGTGCCGGGTCCTCAGTAAAGGAAAGAAGAAAGTCCAAAGCTTCTGCATTAAATTATATTAAAACATTGTGCAATTCCAGCCCCAGCAGTGCACAATGTTTTCCGATTCCCCATCACGAGGACATCAGTGAGAGAGTCACACACGGGTCACCCAGCACATGCATACATGCCTATTACATAAAGGTCAGGTGGATGTGTGGATGACCGCTCTGTTCAGTTTATGAAGCACAGACCATTTTAAGGCCACGGACACACAGGTGGTTTTTTACGTCTCGCCGTGTAAATTGCTAGTCCTAGTCCTTCAGAGCATTTAAATCTGACAGACTACAGAAGAGAGAGATATAGAGATATTTTCCCAGTTGGGACTGGTTCTCTTTAAAGAAGAACTGTGTGTTCCTAACCTGGCTTGTTCCTGACTACGCTGATCTCCATGTTCCTGTCCTGGCTTGTACGACTACCCACTCCGGCTCCTGACCTTGCCTTGTTCCCATTTATGTTTTTTGCTTGCTCCGGTGAAAACTTTTCTTCATAAAATATTTTTAACTAGTACTTTTTGCTTGCCTGGTTTTCAATGTGCTCTGACACAGAGGTATAGAAACAAAATAATTACATGGACAAATCCCAGGGGAGACCAGTATCCAATGCAACTTGAAAAATGACAGCTGCTGCCTAACTTTTGAGATTATCTCAAGTTGTTGTCAATAGAGCTGGCTCCTAAAAAATCCTACTGGCTTCTGGATTGGACAGCCTGGCACCTACATTCCATATTCATTTGTCCAGCCCTGTTTTAAAGATTGATGTTTTATATAGGGCTTAATACTACTTAAAATGAACCTATACACTGAGTGGCCAGATTATTATGACCACCCCATCAGTACTTCGTTGGGCCGCCTCGTGACTCAACGAGATGATGAAAGGTGATGCGAGGAATCTGACACGGCACTGTTGCCCTTCTGTTGTCTTGTACCAGTCTTGCCACTCTCCGTTCTGCCCTAACATTGACTAGTCGCTGACGGCCACAATTCGCACGTTCAGACCCAGATTTTCGGCTGACTTATTTTATTTATTTAATTATATCAAGCAGTCATTGTGAATTAATCTCACTATTACTGCTTGATAAATTAATACATTTTTGGTTATTATCAGGCTGCTTCAAACTTCAGAACAGCCGATAATAAGTTAGTGACACTGAATCCTGCAGCAGTTCAGGATTCAGCTGTCACTAAAGGTTTTCTGATTGTTGCAACAACGATCAGCAAACTGAAACATTCTCCTTTCTCGAATAGAAACATTTTGTATCTATTCGTGAAAGAAAAAAAAAAGCCAGTATAGCTTGAGAGAGATATCGCTCTCGATCTATACGAGCTGTCAGAATGCCAGCAAAAGCCAGCATGTGTGTCCGCTCTGCTTTGACTCTCAGACACCCGATATTAAGGTATCGGGTGTCTGAAAAAGGTTAACCCTTTCATTAATGAATGCCTCTGTAGTAAGGGCATCCATTAATGAATGTTAAAAGCTGATTCTCAGCGGTTAACAGCCCTCTAAAGCAGCAAATAACTCGTCACGTACAGTGTACGTGACGAGTCATTTGGTCCCTTTGTTGCTGGACGTACAGTGTACGTCTCCCGTCACGAAGGGGTTAAACACTTTAACAACAGCTGCTCTTGAAAATTTAACGAATTCTGCTGTTTTGCTGATACTCGCTCCATGGCTCCGAGCGCCAACAATCATCCCACATTCAAAGGCTGTTAAATCGCGTTGTTTCCCCGTATCTTCAGAAAAAAAAATCACTTCTACTGTCGTGGTAAACAACCTGCTTCCCTATTTATAATGGTCTGGCCCTCTAGCAACTTCAGCGCAAAATTATAGCTAATTTGCCTACAAACGTCAGGTGGTCATAATTATCTGGCCACTCAGTGTAGTTAATAGTTCTTTTTGATGAATTTGAGCCAACAACTAGGATCATACAAGGTCAGAAGAAAAGAGAATGTGAAAAAATGTGTTGTCCATTGCCTTAGCTAAGGCTAAGGCAATGGACAACAATTGCTTTCTTTACATAAGATGAGTATTGTTCAAGCTCTCTCTTGTCCTCTTTCTGTATGGTTAGATTTCAACCTGAACTCTAGGTAAATGATGGAAAAGGCATACACAGGAGAAGATACGGAGGATAGAGGATGTATACTTATATCTATCCAGTCCTAAATTCCATAAAAAGCACAGCCACGTTGGTGACCTGTCTCGCTTGTAGGTAAGCAACAAAACTAGGTCAACCTAGGCCTTCAGCCTTTGGATTTACTGAGTCTCTCCTACTGTCAACATGTTCCTTGGCAGTAAATCTGCAGGTGGTGTTCTTGATGGGCTCCTAGTGTTGTTCCTCCCTCTACCAGCCTGAATGTGGCTGTACAAAAGATTTCAAGAGGTTGCTACAAATTCAGGTACTTACAAAATTTGCATTAAACTACACTTTTGATTGGCTTTGGTTTTATATCTACCTGGGGAAAAGCTTTAAGTAGACTAAAACTGTTACAACAGCCATTCTTCTCAAAAAACAATCGTTGTTCCAAACACGTACACAAATCCTCAAGGTCAAACAGTTGATTGTCGGAAAAAAATTGTGTCCTTTCTCGTCTCTCTTTCTCTTAGCTCAGATGCCAACGGGAGTTGACTTGCACAAAAGAGCAAATATTCTATGGATGTTTAGAATAGGATTTTTGACATACCAGCAAAATCCATTTCTTGGAGAACAGGAGTATGAGACACAGGCAATTCAGAGACGACTGGTTAATATGCAGGTATCACCAGGTGATTGGACACTGGCCAGGACCCTAATAACTGCACACCCTCCAGGAAATCCTCAGTTTTTTGCTAGTGTCCTTAGGTGATGGATGTCTCCCTCAGTGAAGAGGATACATCCATTACCTAAGAAATCAAACAAAAAACTGAGGATTTCCTGGAAGAGGTGAAGTTATATGAGGGTCCTCAAAGCTCTGGCCAGTGTCCAATCACCTGGTGATACCTGCATATTAAACGACACTAAACTTTGGAGATAAATCTTAAAAAATGCATTCATGTACCTTAACTAATATCAAAAATGTAGATTTGTAGTGCATCAATTATCTGTAGATCCTCAAATCATCTCTGAATTGGTGCTGACACTGTCCTTCACTCTGGAGGGGGGCTACTTTTGTTCCTCATGGTCCCTGTGTGTGTTGTAAAGTAGTCACCGCTCCAAGCTCGCTCCTGTGATGGACTACAAACTCAATACAAATTCAAAAACTAAATTTGAGCTTGTAGTCCATCACAGGAGCGAGCATGGAGCGGTGACTACTTTACAACACACACAGGGACCATGGGGAACAAAAGTAGCCCCCCTCCAGAAGGAAGGACAGTGTCAGCACCAATTCAGAGATGATTTGAGGATCTACAGCCAAATGATACACTACTAAAGTTATGTAACACTTTGATGGTCAATAAAGAAGATTGACTACAAAAGTTTCTGGAGTGCGAGTGACTTTCTACCTGATACACAAATAAAATAAATTTTTTTGTTAAAAGTTAGGATACTTAAGTGCGTTTTTAAGATTTAACTCCTGAGTTTTAACCAGTTGTCTCTGAGGCTAGGTTCACACCTGGGTGATTGAGCTGGTGAGCTGTTTTCGTTTGCGCGACCGCGCGCTTTTCAATGCATAGAGATGTCTATGGGAGCCAAACCATGCGACAACCGCTCGAAAATAGCTCCTGCACCTTTTTGCGCAACAGGCAATTTCGTCCGCGCGACAAACCGCAAAAGGTCTAAACAGCCTCCATTGACTTCAATGCGAATCCGTGTCTCAATCCGCGTGATAAATCGCCTAGGTGTGAACCCAGCCTTAATTGCCTGTGATCAACAAATACTGCTTTCATCTCTCACTATAGTATCTACCATTTTATTGGATAAAGGAACCCATGAAATACGGTACTCCTACCCACATGTTGACCAAGAAACAGATACACCTTACTCTGTAATCCAGCAATTATCAATATTCCAGCTAATAAGCCAAAAAATTCCCGGGGAAAGATCACCAAACTGTGCCGTGACCTTTTCCACCCCAACATGGTTCTCAACGTCCCAGGAAAACAAAGCCATAAAAAGTGACAAATAAACAGGAAAAGCTTAAGAGCTGGCCCCAGCGCTGTTGCGGAGAGCAATCCTATTTGGCAAATGCCACAGAAGCTAACTGTAATGTCTCTCCGTGGAAATGTTTAGCTTTTGATCAAAACAAATCCCGAATCGAGTGACTGGGGTAAAGACGTTTCTAGGTCCGTGTGCCAAACCGCCAGAGCTATTAGGACCCCCATGGAAAAAAAAAAAAATATTTAGCTGCGGAACAATATCCAAGACACTAAATAAAATAAATCAACTGGAACAGAACAAGGCTTTTGCTGGTGGTAATGAAACAAAAGATTCTTGTATTTGTGTTTTCAATTATATAAGCTGTTGGTTTCAATTACAGAGCAAAAAGAAGAGAGAGGAAGGGATTTGAATAATGGGGAACAACTTCTGGATGGCCTTTGTCTGGATGACTTTGCGGGGTTTCTGATGACTGAAGCCATCTTCCTCTCGTTAAGGAGACATAACAAGCCTAATCCTGTTTATTCCCAGAGTATAAAAATAAACAGCCGTGGATGAAAGTAGAGGGGGAATGACTGCGGTATGCGAGAATTCGGCCTGTTACTGTAGGATATTATCAGCTTTGCCACGTCTCACATGTGGCTGGTCGGTAGGAAACGAGGCACAAAAGAGAAAATTGGGTTCTGCAAGTCATGGGCATGCCAATTGTCTTTCTTAAAATGTCATGCCAAGTGGTAGAAAAGCAATGGTTCCATCTCAGTCTAAAAGTTAAGTGGAACAAGGGTGGGCAAATCTGTTGTCAAATTCAGAAGCTTCTATCTGGAAGCCAGCAAGCAAATTTAATCAGCCAGGGTAAGCGTGTTTCCAATGACTGCACGCAAAAAGGCTCAAATGTAGTCCTCAAAAGGATATTTCTTGGAATCTGTCCAAACCGAAAGATGGAAGCTGCCACTGCTGAGTTGTTTTGGGGGGTTCATGACTCCAAGCGTCGTCATCATCTTAGCATCCTCTCATTTGGTGAAGCAAGCATTTTCCCCAGGCCATTTTTAACAGGTGCTACATCCAGCTATTTCTACTAGACACGCAGATGGTGTCAGAGCCAGCAGGTCTTCATGCTTGATCAAATGTTCTCAATGTAACTACCCCTAAGCAGTGCTTCTAAAGAGTTTTTAGCAGCCATTTCTAGGATGGGCAAGCATTTTTTGACTGCCAGGTCCATCACATATTATTTGGGGGGGACCACATGAGGATGCCATAGTTTGCAAATTTAAAAAAATAAGCCAGTATGCCCTGTATTTGAATTTGAAGAGGTTCTTTGTAAGGTTCTCACAGACATGAGAAGACCGAAGGATTGGCCAATGCTCTCACCTCCATGGTTGTTGCCCGCCACTGCCTAGAAAAACCATAGGAAAACCTGACAAGCTCTGTATTTCCACCGGAAAAGCGACCGCCAGCTCATCCACTCCTAAACCAGCACTGTTCCTTGAGTGTATGCTTAGTGTCAGAGAGACATGAGGAGAATTCTGGGAGACATAATGATGTTACACGGCATACAAACCTGTCTCTGTGAACTGAACGTCAACTACATGTGAAAACACCACAGTATGGACATTGACCTACATGTTTGACCACTTTCTGAAGTCTATGGTGCAGAGTAGGGCAGAGACTGTTAACATATAAAGATAAGGGAGAGGAATCCTAAGACCAAAATTATATAAAAATAGGGAGTTCTCTTCCCAAATATTACTAACAGGCAGTTGCTCCCATATGCGTACACTATATTAGCAAAAGTATTGGGACACCCCTCCAAATCATTGGATTCAGGTGTTCCATAAAATGTCCTTGCTACTAAATAGTGCTCTTAAGGCATCAGCACACCAAGACATTTTGGACAATTTCATGCTCCGAACTTTGTGGGAACAGTTTGGGGATGGCCCTTCCTGTTCCAACATGACTGCACACCAGTGCACAAAGCAAGGTCCATAAAGACATGGATGAGCGAGTTTGGGGTGGAGGAACTTGACTGGCCTGCACAGAGTCCTGACCTCAACTCGATAGAACACCTTTGGGATGAATTAGAGCGGAGACTGCGAGCCCGGCCTTCTCATGTAACATCAGTACCTGACCTCACAAATGCTCTTCTGGAAGAATGGTCAAACATTCCCATAGACACACTCCTAAACCTTGTGGACGCCTTCCCAGAAGAGTTGAAGCTGTTGTAGCGCCAAAGGGCGGAGCCAACTCAATATTGAACACTACGGACTAAGACTGGGATACCATTATAGTTCATGTGCGTGTAAAAGCCGGCATCCCAATAAGTTTGGTAATATAGTGTATATAAGAAAATATGGATTCGTGCACCACAGCACGGTAAACGACTCCTTTCAATGCTGGGCCTGCACATGGAACCTCGACTTCTCTCCAATCCATGGTAAAAAGCCCTACTCCCTCCTTGTGCTTCTTGTCATTCAAGAATCAGATGCCAGAGCTTCGGTGGGAAGTGGAAGATCTAAATTTTGATGTCGAGGTGCAGAAAGGCAGTCAACTGGACCTGGGCAAAAAATCCTTATACAGCCTGGGCCAAGTATCCAAGGGGCTTCAGATGGACACAGAGATTAATGTGAAAACTAAAAGAAAAGGGTCGACAGGCAAGAGAAGGTGCCACAAACACTTCTGCTTCCTTAGAAAAAATTTAGGCCAGGTCACTTTAAGAGACTGTAATTTTTGGCATGCTGGCTACCTAAAACCTGGAATCTGTCCAGCCCAGATAGACACAAAATAACAAAACATTATTATAATCTCCATGTATATGAGCAGCATAACTGCTTTCATCAGTCGCCCCCAGCTAGGCGCATTTGATGAACGTATATCCCGGAACACTGATCCCCCGAACTAAAAAGGATTATCCATTTCTCCACAGAACTGCAGTAATCATCTGCAATCAGGGCTAAATCAGAAAACAATACAAAAAGCGCAAACAATGGAAAGTGCTTGATTAAGCTCAATTCACCTAAGAGCAAACTGTACAATCAGCGAGACAAAACAACGCATGTTCATTGTCTCCTGAATGACTGGAGCGGTGCCGGGTTATGGGACATATAGAGTGCCAACACAAGGTTGTTTCAAACCGATTCCATGAAGCAGCATGAATTTAGTGAGATGTAAATCAGAGCACCCATGAGAGCCATGCGACTATCAGACCTAAGCCTCTCAAAGCCACCAGTGGTGGAGATGGCACAGCCACATCATGCTGACTCAATGATTAAAGCAGGTACTTAAAGTAGGGATGTCCTGATACCACTTTTTCAAGACTAAGTACAAGTACTTTCCCTCAGGTACTCGCCGATACCAATTACCAATACGTTTTCTTAAAGGGACATGTGACATTTTTTCTAAAACAATACAGACCAATGATTTTAGGTCAGTTTCTCACCAGAGTGCGTACACATGTCACCAGAGGTAAATACACATGTCACCAGAGGTAAATACACATGTCACCAGAGGTAAATACACATGTCACCAGAGGTAAATACACATGTCACCAGAGCTGTATACACATGTCACCAGAGGTTTATACACGTCACCAGGCTGTGTGCCGATCTCACCAGTGTGGCATGTGGATCTCACCAGTTGAACGGGCGGGTGCCAGTGTCGGGGGCTGTACATGTGGTTTGGGGCTGTCCATGGCTGTGCTTGTGTAGGGAAGGAGGAGGAAATAAAGAACCGGACAAGGACTGCCAAGAACAGCTACTGCCAGGTCCCCAGCAGGCTGCCTGGGGTTCCCACAGGCGTGCAAACTCAAGCAGCCGCTGCGGTTTAAAAATTTAAAAGGCCTCATCGACCCATAACTCGTGAAAATACCTTGTACCTGCCCCGATACCGATAATAATATTGTTATTGGGACATCCCTAACGTAAAATGAGAAATAAGTAGGTAGAGTTAGGCTAGTAGGCCACACCAAATACCAGTTTCCACAGCTCTTCAGGTAGGAAAGCCTGGCCCCAGCTCCCTCCCACCTCCAGGCAGGCTACTGATCCCAGTGATGATCCAACTATGAGGTGAAGAGCACGGAAGGGCTCAGGGATGTCTCCCCTAAAAGGAACCTTTGGGAGGCCTCCACTAAAGAAATCTGAAATCTGAACTTTCAGCACCAAAAAGTACAGCACCAAAACAAAAACTGCCACTTCCTGTGAGCTGTTAGTCATGTAATGGAAATTAAAAGGCGGGCAGGCATTTTTGAGCTCAAGTATGTTTGTTTCAGAGGCCTGAAAAAGAAAACTAATGCAGCCACCACATCTAAGGTCTGGTATGCTGCAAAATATTACATTTTTGTTTTTTGCGTTTAGATACACTTTAGGGCAGGGGTGGACAAAATAATATACAATTCAAGAGTCAGTCTGTTCAATCCAGGAGCCAGATTGCTCAACCCAGGAGGCAGCTCCATTGCCAGCACCTAGTGAAAAACTCGAAGGTTAGTCACCAGCTGTGATTTTTAAGGAGCATTAGCTACCTGCCTTTAAGGTCCATATATTAATTAAGCAGTAAATGTGATATTCACGGGTGGTGGATCATTCCATGTAATTTAAAACACACACAAGAAGATTCGCCTGCAGTAAATGCTTGGTGAATGGCCCATTCACTACCTTATGAATATGCCCCTAAATATTCACCTCAAAGACAGGTTCACTTTAATTCTCACAAAAAAAAAAGCTGGGAGATGTAATTATGGGAAAAACAAAAAGGCAGTACCCTCAGAAAATAATTAGATCATTATACAATTTTTTAAAGGTTACATTTCAACTCTCCAGATGTGTTCTCCAAGAGCAAAAGGGGAAAACGTTTTCTTCTTCAGTCAAAAATTGTTGGGAGGGACTTTCGGCCCTCAACCCCAATAAACATGAAAAATGCATTCAGTAAATATTAGAATGAAACGCTTTAAAGCCTGTCATTCCTCTAGTAAAAGGTTGTCATTAAGAACTGAATTATCCTAAATGACTTAAACACGATCCGGCCAACTGAAAGGAAAACTTTCAGCTGGGACATTTTTGCTGAAAATGAAAAACATGTAAAAGCTGTCAAGACAGCTAAATATTACACGCCAAGCCAAGGATGAGACCAGCCTGGGATATCAAGGATATTCAGGGGTTCGAAAACCAGTCCCCTCTCCAGTCAACTGAGGTAAATCCTGGACATAAAAAGTTAGATCAATAGCGGCCCATCCGTTGTAATACCTTCCCATATATGTGGCCCTTCATCACAGTACAGCCAGGACTAGAGCCGGAGTGAGTCCAAAATCAGAAGGTAGGAGAGAAAATAAGAGAGGGGAAGAAGAGTGGGGAATACATGAAGGACAGGGAAGTTGAAGCAGACCCAGAGGCTCCTGGCGGTGACGCCTATATGATATCAAGGCTGTTGACGTGAACCTGATCCTGGCTGCTGGTCAAAATCAAAGGCTGGGAACAGTGGAAGTCTTATCAGTGGAAATGATATCAGAGGAAGCCATTTCGGTACAACTGTGCAGGACTAAAGGGAAGGCCAGAATTCAGCCCTTAGGCCCTATACACACTTGCACGAGACCATCGAACATAAACTGAAAGGCATATTTCTGCGACCGGAATAACAAACTGTAGTGCAAGACTGACGCTAAGGCTGGAGCTCAACGGACGGCAAGGCTGGAGCTCAACGGACGGCAAGGCTGGAGCTCAACGGACGGCAAGGCTGGAGCTCAACGGACGGCAAGGCCGGAGCTCAACGGACGGCAAGGCCGGAGCTCAACGGACGGCAAGGCTGGAGCTCAACGGACGGCAAGGCTGGAGCTCAACGGACGGCAAGGCCGGAGCTCAACGGACGGCAAGGCCGGAGCTCAACGGACGGCAAGGCCGGAGCTCAACGGACGGCAAGGCCGGAGCTCAACGGACGGCAAGGCCGGAGCTCAACGGACGGCAAGGCCGGAGCTCAACGGACGGCAAGGCCGGAGCTCAACGGACGGCAAGGCTGGAGCTCAACGGACGGCAAGGCTGGAGCTCAACGGACGGCAAGGCTGGAGCTCAACGGACGGCAAGGCTGGAGCTCAACGGACGGTAAGGCTGGAGCTCAACGGAAGGTAAGCTTCAACTTCAAAACTCATCTTGAGGCAATTGTGAAATTTTTGGCAAAATGCAGACAGTATATAATATTCTAATACAGCGTCATTGCTTTTCTCTTCCGATGTTTTTCTCTACTGTAATGCTCTTAGTAAATGAGTCTTCAGGCAGTGGGAGCCCAGTATTTCCTGTTCAAGGGACCAGAAACCTCTGCCTGGTTTATGTAAACAGTTTTTTTGCAGTTTAATAAGAGAGGGGAAGAAGAGTGGGGAATACATGAAGGACATGGGAAGTTGAAGCAGACCCAGAGGCTCCTGGCGGTGACGCCTATATGATATCAAGGCTGTTGACGTGAACCTGATCCTGGCTGCTGGTCAAAATCAAAGGCTGGGAACAGTGGAAGTCTTATCAGTGGAAATGATATCAGAGGAAGCCATTTCGGTACAACTGTGCAGGACTAAAGGGAAGGCCAGAATTCAGCCCTTAGGCCCTATACACACTTGCACGAGACCATCGAACATAAACTGAAAGGCATATTTCTGCGACCGGAATAACAAACTGTAGTGCAAGACTGACGCTAAGGCTGGAGCTCAACGGACGGCAAGGCCGGAGCTCAACGGACGGCAAGGCCGGAGCTCAACGGACGGCAAGGCCGGAGCTCAACGGACGGCAAGGCTGGAGCTCAACGGACGGTAAGGCTGGAGCTCAACGGAAGGTAAGCTTCAACTTCAAAACTCATCTTGAGGCAATTGTGAAATTTTTGGCAAAATGCAGACAGTATATAATATTCTAATACAGCGTCATTGCTTTTCTCTTCCGATGTTTTTCTCTACTGTAATGCTCTTAGTAAATGAGTCTTCAGGCAGTGGGAGCCCAGTATTTCCTGTTCAAGGGACCAGAAACCTCTGCCTGGTTTATGTAAACAGTTTTTTTGCAGTTTAACATCAGCTTGCACTAACAAATTCACATCTATATTTGTTGTTGGGATTATTAAGATAAGCATAATTATGCCTGCTGAGCTCCACCCAGTCCTCTCCACAGGCAACCCATCTTGTTCAGTGGGATGTTCCCGGTCTGCAGTGATCAGGACCTACCAAAAGGGGTCCAAGAAGGGAAAACCATTAAAATGGCGAAGTGGTATTCCCTGATGGCAGTGGCCTCTTTCAGCAGTATAATGCGCCCTGCCACACTGCAAAAATGGTTGAAGAATGGTTTGAGGAACACAAGAATGAGTTTGAGATGTTGACTTGGCCTCCAAATTCTCCAGATCACAATCCAATCGATCATCTGTGGGATGTGATGAAAAAACAAGTCCGACCCATGGAAGCCTCACCTCACAACTTACAGGACTGAAAGTATCGGCTTCTGACGAATAGGTGCCAGATATCATAGCATACCTTCAGAGGTATAGAGGAGTCCATGCCCTGACGAGTCAGGGCTGTTGTGGAGGCAAAAGGGGAACCTACTTAATATTAGGCGGGTGGTCATGTTATGGCTGATCGGTATATATAGAGATATCCTCCCAATATAAATATATTCATAGATATATCCTACCAATATAGACATACAGTATATAGATATTTCTATAGGTCAGTAGCACAGTAACTTTCCATACAAACGACGGTCACCCTGACCTTTCTACTCTAGAATAACAGCAGCGCCACATCTCAGCGTGACCGAAAATAACGGGGCGCGATGTGTGTCCCGAATCCGCACACAACTGGCTTCAATAGAAGCTCTAAATAAAGATGAAAAAAGAACAATAACATTTGTTTCTTCAGAATGTTTGTTTCTTTTCAAACTAGTAGCATTCCAGCCCCCCGAACGGTTCTCGTTAGTAAATTCTTTGCAGGCCTTCTGCATTGTTCAGCTAGCAGGTGCGGCTCGCATTCTTTCTTTTTTACTGGGCCCATCTGCCGAGCTCATGGGACGTTTAAAAAACAGTTTCGCAAGCGGTGTGCCACAGTGCACATGCAACAGACGATTATTAGCAGGATTCCAAATTTAGTTTGCAACAGGGGGGACATCAAAGCTCCCGGGCAAATGGGACACTGGAAAGGGCCGAGATTCCTTCCCATGCTTCCGTCCCCTGCACAGAGGTTGATCAATTGCATCTGCCTCTCATGTTAATGTCTTCCTTATGGCTTTTCAACGCCTTTCACGCTGCACATACAGCGCAAGGGCCCGCCATCACACAAGGAGTTCTGGAGAAGTTCATGAACAGTTCGAAGATGAGCAATATTATGGTCTAGGTCTCATTGATTATATGCAGCAGAGCAACCCCTGTAATGAGGTAGCCTGAGGCTGTTGCCATCTCTTTAGGGGACGGCACACAGAATGGCTAGGCCGCTCTGCTGCACAATGTTTGCCCCCTATCCAGCCAGAACATCCCAGGTTGCCAAGAGCCGGGCGGGGAGATGTGTAAGGGCCATACACATCTCCCCTCCCAGCTCTTAGCAAATCTGGGATGCTCTGGCTGACTTCCCGCCCAGCTCCTGGCAACCAGTGACATCAGTGACCTGGTAGGATGCCGGTGAGATGATCCATCATCTCCTAAAGCCTCCCAAAGCACCACCATGAGTTCATTTACATCTGATTACCCCCGACTTTGTCTGGGTCCAGGAGAAAAAACGAGTTCCATTTCATCAGCCTCGGACCCGATCTTGACAGGTCAGAGGTGATCCCCATAGACCTGCCATGGGTCTTTAAAGCTCAGTTTTTTTCCTCCATCTTGAAATGGACAGACATGGATGCCACATCCCTTCCATAGTGATCCAATCAGCAGGGCTTCGGTGCACAGATCCCCTGCTGATAAGAATGGAAAACGCCAGGGTGAAAGGTGCCTTAGGGATTTTTAAAGATGAACTGTGAGCTACTCCCCCCCCCCTAAAAAAAAGTTTACCCAACTGAAAATCTGCCCCTTCATAACCAAATACCACCATCATATTACTAATTCACTCCTATGTTATCTCTTGCCTCCACTACACCCGCAACTCCCTGCTCATTGGCCTACAGAGGCTATCCTACCTTCAGTCTATCAGGAATGCAGCTGTCAGACTCATCCACATAACCAGTCATTCACAGTCTGCTGCTCCCGTTTGCCAATCCCTCCACTGGACTCTACTCAAGTTGAGATACTAAACAACATACAAGCCATCTACAACTCTGTAGCTACATCAACTTCCTCTTAAAATATCATCCAAACTGTCCTCTCTGCTCCTCCCAAGACCTCCTGCTCTCTAGCTCCCTCATCAACTCCTCCCATGCTCACCTCCAGGACTTCTCCAGAGCTTTTACCACCTACTGGAACTTCATACCCCAATCTGTTTCCCCCATCTCCTACTATGACCACCTTTAGGCAATCCCAGAAAACTCATCTCATCTGCGAAGACCGGGAATATTTACCTCCTCCATCAACTCATCCCCACACAGTTATTCCCCTTTTGTGTCACTTGCCCCTCCCCGTTAGATTGTAAGCTCTCATGAGCAGGGCCCTTCAAACCCTCTTGTCTTGAATTGTATTGTAACTTTACTGTCTCCCTTTATTTTTGCAAATGCTCGCCCCGACGGGGGGAACTACAGGTACAACGTACCGACACAGCAAGCACCGACAAGTCCTCCACTACACCGCCAGTGTTTCCCCTCCCTCTGGACGGCCTACTTTCTGCTTAGAAGGGCTTCTTTGCACCATCCCTCCTTCCCCCCCTATTGCACCCCTCATCAATTCTCCTCTAATGCCATGGAGGAGAGTAAAAGCTGACCATACTGTACACGAATTTCACACAGTGGGTGCCACTGTCGGCACCCTATCAGCCGGCATTCCTCAATCAGCTTATTAATGGAGATGGTTGGAAAATCTTCAAACGAACAAAGCCGTGAACAGAGAGCTGCCGGCTGTGTCCGGGGACTCCAACAGCGGCCACTGTCAGAGTACAATGAAGACAGAAGGAGATTCCTCGATCGAGGCTCGTAAGCGTTGATGGAGGAATCGGTAAAATTGTCTTCATTTAGCAGAAGTTGAACGAAGAAAGTTTTACAGTGTGTGGCCTAAGCACCAAATTATGGGACAGGTAGCCCCGAAGGGAAGCTGGACAATGCTGTGCATGGGCGCGCTCAAACAAGTGGCCCCCTGCAAGGTGCTGCATGAAAATCAAAACAAAAAAGTAAGCTTTTCAATCGATCTGATGCCAATTTACAATTGACACTTGTTAGTTAATTGGCAGTCTACTGCTGCAGCACTTACACTTTAACCCCTTGATGACCAGGTGTTTATCCCCCCTTCCCATCCAGGCCATTTTTCAGTATTCAGCGCAGCGGTACTTCAACTGACATTTATTCCGTCATACAACGCTGTACTGAAATTAATTTTATACCATTTTATGGGGACAGATAGAGCTTTCCTTTGCTGGTATTTAATCACCACTGCGGGTTTTATTTTTTACTATATAACAAAAAAGTACCGAATATTTTTTTTTTCTTTAAACGGTTTTCTCTTTATTATTTTAGGAAACATTTATTTTTACCCAATTTTTTGGTAAAATATAAAAGCGGGGTCACGTCGGGTAAATAGACACCAAACATGTCAAGCCTTAAAATTGCGCACGCCCACGAAAATCGCAAAAAACTATCATAGCCAAAATTGGCCATAGGCGACGCTTTAAAGAGTTTACCGCTCATCAGTTTAGTGTCATCAGTGATTGATGGCCCTAGAATTATTGCTCTTACTGCGACGTTCGCGGCAATATGTAACATGTGCGGCTTAATGGGCGTTTTTGCGTGTAGGCACACCCAACGCATTTTTGCGCATCTATGTGGGGGTGGGGGACTTTAAAAAACTTTTCTGTTTTTTTTTTAATTTGTGTGTGTGTGTAAATTTAATTGATTTTGTTAGCAATTTTTTTTTTACTTTTTTTTTTTTTTTTATACAGGGGTACAGGTAACATACAGGGGTACAGGTAACATACAGGGGTACAGGTAATATACAAGGGTACAGGTACTCCTAGAATGAGATCCTAATAGGTTGGACTTGATGGACTAATTTCTTTATTCAACCTCAAATACTATGTAACTATGTAACTAATGTCACCTAGGGACCCCCCAGAGAAGCTGATGAAGCACAGACCTGCTTCATCAGCTTCTCTCCGGTTTCTGTACCAGAGAGTGACAGGGGAATGCGGAAGTGATGTAATATACATCACTTCCTGCATTCAGAGACCGGGAGGAGAGCGGAGGGAGATCTGTACTGAACTCCCTCCGTTCTCAATGCACAGAACCGCCACATCGCCCGGGACAGATGACGGCCGGGATCACGGGGATGTCGGTGACGGCGATTAGACGCCCACCCGTATCCAGGAGACTCCTGTCCGGCCGTCTTTCCGCGTTCGGCGGACAGGAAGTGGTTAATGCTACTTTATAGCTGAACTCCGGATTAAGGAAACAGTGTCCTCATACAAGAGTCCTGTGTATTCTTCTTTGAATCTTGTTGAGCTTTGTGTATTTCTTCCAGATCTGTGTAGTAATCCAGCATGTCACTTCCTGTAATAAAGACCGGTCACTGCCGCTCTCTCTCCTTGTGTAGGGTGACTGGTCTCATCTCCGCCCCCTCCTGTAATAAAGACCACTCACTGCTGATCTCTCTCCTTGTGCACGGTGGGTGACTGGTCTTGTCTCCGCCCCCTCCTGTAAAAAAAAAAACGGTCACTGCAGCTCACTCTCCTTGTGTAGAGTGACTAGTCTTGTCTCTGCCCCCCTCCTGTAATAAAGACTCCTCCCTGCTGATCTCTCCTTGTGTAGAGTGACTAGTCTTGTCTCCGCCCCCTCCTGTAATAAAGAACTCTCACTACAGCTCTCTCTCTCTCGTGCAGGGTGACTGGTCTGATCTCCGCCTCCCCCTGTAGTGGGTGGGGCCTGTTGGGTCCCTCTACACAAGGTGATATCTGGGCTTGCAAAGGCATTTTATGCACACAAAGCAGATTGATACCCTGTGTGGCTGATGCGGAATATATTTATATGAAAGTTTTAATTTCCCATCTCCAGCGGTCTGCACAATCACCAGGCTCCGTAATCAAGAGACTGAAGACGAATGTCAGTTCTAATCCGCTCCTTGATCCCGGACAAGAAAATGGCGGAGAGAACAACCCCCAGCGTGACCCCGCGGTGCTGGAAATCTACCTGCGCCGCGCTCCATAGAGGGGTCAAGGGAAGGGCAGAGTTCAACTGCGGACAAAAGTACAGCCAAAGTGCGCTGACAAGACTCGGGCTCCCCCTG
>NW_017306775.1:337625-342624 GCF_000935625.1 Nanorana parkeri | reverse complement strand
GCCCCCCTCGCTG
The DNA here is from genome assembly GCF_000935625.1 of Nanorana parkeri. Lineage (NCBI taxonomy): Eukaryota > Metazoa > Chordata > Amphibia > Anura > Dicroglossidae > Nanorana > Nanorana parkeri. The sequence goes on along the minus strand of NW_017306775.1, from coordinate 342,611 downwards.
GTAAGCCGTCAGTGAGTTTGTTAACACTGCGAGGACAACCTTAATAGAAAAGACATTTAATAATAGTGCAAAGTAGTTATTAGCTGCTCCCATAATGGAGAGCAGATGACGGCACAATAGAGAAGATATTTCATTTTCTTCTCACAACATGAAAAGTTCTTTTGGAGTCTGGGACGCGGAAAGAACAGGGCGAGCTGCGTGCCACGGAATTAGGCACCACGAGTCCAAAAATGGGTCACGGCTGTCACGCAGGAGGTGTAAACCCTAACTGAATGACATATAGACTGTGCATCATAAAACATTCATTAAAAAGGGGTTTGGCCTCATCCTCTGTTACATCTCAGTGCTGCTAATCTCTTGCATCCTCCTTGTAGCCATCTGATGTCTACTGGGAGTCCAACAATGGCCGCCTGGCATTTCTCATGGTGCCTTTCCTAACGGTGGCCATGCCTGCATAATGCTGGTTGCAGTTGCCACTTATAGTCTCCATTGGAAGCCTGTATGGCAGGGTGACAACGTAGGAGGGTGGTCTCCTGCAGCCACTTCCTGTCTACAAGCACTCCAGCTGTGGCTGCATGGCATTTGTCATGGCGAGTTTTCTAACGGTGACCATGCCTGCAAAACTTCTACTGCAGTGGCCACCTGTAGTCTCCATTGGAAGCCCGTATGGCAGGGTGATAACATAGGAGGCTGATCTCCTGCAGCCACTTCCTGACTACATGCACTTCAAAAATGGCTGCCTGACATTTCTCATGGTGCCTTTCCTAACGGTGGCCATGCCTGCATAATGCTGGTTGCAGTTGCCACTTATAGTCTCCATTGGAAGCCTGTATGGCAGGGTGACAACGTAGGAGGGTGGTCTCCTGCAGCCACTTCCTGTCTACATGCACTCCAACAATGGCTGCCTGGCATTTCTCCGGGTGGGTTTCCTGCTGGTGACAACAGTGGACTATGTCTGTGTAATTTGTGCTGAAACGGCCGTTTATAGTCTCTATTAGAAGGCCATGTGACAATGCAGGAGAACAACTGGGAGACGGGGACAGAGCGTTGTCACTCACCCATCAAGGCATCAATAACTATTACCACCAATGTATCTTATTTGTGTATCACTCGGCTGTAGATCCTCAAATCATCTGTGAATTGGTGCTGACACTGTCCTTCCTTCTGGAGGGTGGCTACTTTTGTTCCCCATGGTCCCTGTGTGTGTTGTAAAGTAGTCACCGCTCCAAGCTCGCTCCTGGGATGGACTACAATCTCAGGTTTACCAACTTGTAGGGAGTACTACTACTACTACTCGCCCAAATGCTCCGATACCGGAACTTACCGAGGGAGCATGGAGCCAGATTCCTTTCCAATTAGGAAGCCGGGCAGTGGGTTATGACCCACCTCCTGGCTTCCTGATTGGCTAGGAAGCCAGCTTCACTTGTTGCTAGGCAGGTTTATCTGTCCAAGTAACGGAGGCCATGGCTTGTGGTTTCAACATGAAGCTCGTCCAAAACCCCCTAGCCATCTAATAGGCTAATGAGACAACAGGGCCGGTGCTAGGATTCGTGCCTACAGAGGCAAGGTGCATTTTTGCGCCCTCCCCGACCCCCTGTAAATACAGGGCATTTTGACAAGTACTTGTACTTGTCAAAATGGCCCGATGCTTGCGCTATGTTTTTAATTTTTTTTCACTTACCTTCAGTGCGGGAGAGCAGTGGCGAGTCAGCGCTGGTCCAGTGGGAGGAGCTCCAGGTGGGGTCCTAATTTAGCTGGCCGGCGACTTCCAGAGGTGCCGCGCGTGTCAGGATCCTCAGGCAGTCGCCGACCAGCTAAATTAGGACCCCACCTGGAGCTCCTCCCACTGGACCAGCGCTGACTCGCCGCTGCTCTCCCACAACGAAGTGTATAGCGTAATAACATAGCGCAAACATCGGGACATTTTGACAAGTACAAGTACTTGTCAAAATGCCCTGTTTTTTCCGCCCTCACCCTGCAGCGCCCTCAGGCGGCCGCCTGACTTGCCTTGCGGTAGCGCCGGGCCTGTGAGACCATCTCAGTGGCCAATTATGAGTTGCTATGCCAGGGGTGGGCAACCTCGGCATTCCAGTTATGGTTGAAGAACTCCGGGCAAAACCTTTCCTGACCCTTGCAGTGGGGCTACCCCTGCACTAAAAAAGAGTTAAGTGCTCAGTTTTGTCCAGGTGCCAAAAAAACAAAGTTATACTCACCTGAAACTCGGAGACGACATGCTGTGCCAGCGTTCCCTCCAGCGATGGTACATCCCTCGGCATCCTCGCGTCCTACACACAGTGTGTAGAATATGATGAGTCAGGGATCCTTAGACCGCTGCGGCGTAGGGGGGGGGAGAGGCTCCAGGGACCAGTCTTTACTTTAGCACCTAGACCAAAAACGAGCACTTGACCCTTGCAATGCGAGGGTAGCCCCAATGCGAGGCTGAAAAGAACAGGTTTTGCCCAAAGTCCTTCTTTAAACTACAAGTCCCATGAGGCACTGCAAGACTTTGACAGCCACAGGCATGACTCCCAGAGGAAGAGGCATAATGGGAGTTGTAGTTGGAGTTCCCTACCCTTGTGCTATACTTTAATGTATGGAAAACAGCCCTTTGTTGTGTATAAAGAGAGCTTGGGTCATCCTCTCCTCTTCACCTTCTCTCTCATTGCACTATTAGCCGGATTTTTTATGTCAGCTGGTGTGCAGAAGATGAAGGGAGTGTAATGCCGACCAGTGCTAAGGTTGTCAAAGGCAAATGTATTGCGAGGGCGCACAGCAGACATGCCAAGTTTTCTACTTCTGCCAAACAAATAACAGATCCTAAAATATGAATTGTCTGGAAGTCAATATTTGCACAGAGCGAGACAATGCTCCATGCCACCACCATGCAGCATTCAGTGACTAGTCGCTAGCTCCGAGTGCCCCCATGTGCCATTCACCAGGTTTTCCCGGGCTGGCAGATCAGGGTTTGGGCGGCACTATTACAGAGACTCTGCTGCTATTTTTAAAGGAATAGTTCAACTTTTTACAAAAAATAAAAAAAGGGAACTCGCAGCACCCTCCTCACCCCGCTCTGTCCACGCTGCAGTAGCTGCAATGATGACCATCACCCGCCGCCCACACCAACTGGTATAAAAGGTCCAAAAGGGAGAGTGGGGGTGAGGCGCTGGACCACAGACATTTTCTAGTTGCACAGGAGCAATATTGGGGCCTGATGGCTCAGTTCCAGCAGCTCAAAATGGGGGGCACCCAGAAGAAGAAATCCACATGAATGAAGACTAAAACGAGCATCAGGCAATTATATCAAGAGTCCAATAAATCTTTATTGGCTTCACAATTCATGGCCAGAAGCTATGCACAGCCAACGCATTTCGGGGGGCTGGAATACCCCTTTATCAGGGCTTGAGCACTAAACAACAGGACACTGATGACACTCATAGCTCCATCACACAAATCTGTTTCTCAGACAAGAGTGGAAATTCTAGGTGTGAAAAGATCTTTGCCAGTGTCTGCCCATGCCAGAGGCTACAAAGGTCCCATACACTTCACTACATAGACCTGGAGGCTGTATAGCAACATAATGCTTGCAATGAAGAGTGGTCATTGGTCAGTGTGGACACCAACAAGGATCTCAGACCTCTGACTACCCTGGCCAAACGAGGATCTCTGCCCCCCGACCACGCTGACCAACGAGGATCTCTGCCCCCCGACCATGCTGACCAACGAGTATCTCTTGCCCTCCGACCACGCTGACCAACGAGTATCTCTTGTCCTCCGACCACGCTGACCAACGAGGATCTCTTGCCCTCCGACGACGCTGACCAACGAGGATCTCTTGCCCTCCGACCACGCTGGCCAACGAGGATCTCTTGCCTTCCGACCATGCTGACCAACGAGGATATCTGCCCTCTGAGCAGGCTAACCAACGAGGCTCTCTTGCCCACCGACGATGCTGACCAACGAGGATCTCTGCCCTCTGAGCACGCTGACCAACGAGGATCTCTTGCCCTCCCGACCATGCTGACCAACGAGTATCTCTTGCCCTCCGACCACGCTGACCAACGAGGATCTCTTGCCCTCCCAAACATGCTGACCAACGAGGATCTCTGCCCTCTGAGCACGCTGACCAACGAGGATCTCTTGCCCTCCGACCACGCTGACCAACGAGGATCTCTTGCCCTCCAACCATGCTGACCAACGAAGCTCTCTGCCCTCCGATCAGAGGTGTGTGTGTGTGATAATACATACATATATACATACATACATACACTATTTATTTATGTTTAGCTGTGATGTAAAAAAAATTATGAAGGAGCTCAACTTGCTAAATGAGTAAAAGACAAAAAAGTGCACTGTTTTGGAAAGGTGATTGTAACTATTAGTATACATGTAAAACAACACAGTTGAGCATTGAATATTATTTTTGATACTGTTATTTGCAAACCGACAGTTGATTTTTGCCGGACGAGCTTACAAAAGGTCCTGCGCCCTCTACAAATCCAAGCAGCACTGCCTATCAAGTACAGTACTCACCAGGTACAAGGAATACCTGTACCAATTGTATCCACAAGGTGGCAGCAAACCCCTTGTAGAAGCAGCTACATGTCTGAGTGCTGTAATCAGCTAGGATACCTCGTTCCTCATTCCTCTCTCTCTCACTCTCTCTCCTCATTCCTCTCTCTCTCACTCTCTCTCCTCATTCCTCTCTCTCACTCTCTCTCCTCATTCCTCTTTCTCTCACTCTCTCCTCATTCCTCTCTCTCTCACTCTCTCCTCATTCCTCTCTCTCTCTCACTCTCTCCTCATTGCTCTCTCTCTCACTCTCTCTCCTCATTCCTCTCTCTCTCACTCTCTATCCTCATTCCTCTCTCACTCCTCATTCCTCTCTCTCTCACTCTCTCACTCTCTCCTCATTCCTCTCTCTCTCACTCTGCTCTCCTCATTCCTCTCTCTCACTCTCTCTCCTCATTCCTCTCTCTCACTCTCTCT
>NW_017306775.1:336749-337313 GCF_000935625.1 Nanorana parkeri | reverse complement strand
CTCTCTCTCTATCTCCTCATTCCTCTCTCTCTCTCTCCTCATTCCTCTCTCTCTCCTCATTCCCCTCTCTCTCCTCATTCCCCTCTCTCCTCATTCCTCTCTCTTCTCATTCCTCTCTCTTCTCATTCCTCTCTCACTCTCTCTTCTCATTCCTCTCTCACTCTCTCTCCTCATTCCTCTCTCTCTCTCTCCTCATTCCTCTCTCTCTCCTCATTCCTCTCTCTCTCCTCATTCCTCTCTCTCCTCATTCCTCTCTCTTCTCATTCCTCTCTCCTCTCTCTCTCTCTCTCTCCCCATTCCTCTCTCTCTCTCTCTCTCCTCATTCCTCTCTCTCTCTCTTCATTCCTCTCTCTCTTCATTCCTCTCTCTCCTCATTCCTCTCTCTCCTCATTCCTCATTCCTCTCCTCATTCCTCATTCCTCTCCTCATTCCTCACTCTCTCTCTCCTCATTCCTCACTCTCTCTCTCCTCATTCCTCCTCTCTCTCTCCTCATTCCTCACTCTCCTCATTCCTCACTCTCTCTCTCTCCTCATTCCTCACTCTCTCTCTCCTCCTTTCTCCCT
>NW_017306775.1:335517-336646 GCF_000935625.1 Nanorana parkeri | reverse complement strand
CGCTCTCTCCCTTCCCCTCTCTCTCTCCCCATTCCTCTCTCTCTCTCCTCATTCCTCTCTCTCTCCTCATTCCCCTCTCTCTCCTCATTCCTCTCTCACTCTCTCGTCTCATTCCTCTCTCTTCTCATTCCTCTCTCTCACCATTCCTCTCTCGTCATTCCTCTCTCTCTCTCTGCTCATTCCTCTCTCACTCTCTCCTCATTCCTCTCTCACTCTCTCCTCATTCCTCTCTCTCGCTCCTCATTCCTCACTCTCTCTCTCTCCTCATTCCTCACTCTCTCTCTCCTCATTCCTCTCTCTCTCTCTCCTCATTCCTCTCTCCGGTGGGCCTCCAACAGTTTGCGCAGCACCTTACAATATAAGGAAGACATTACAGCTACAATACAAATCAAGACAAGATGGTACGGAGGGCCCTGAGAGCTTACAATCCTTTACTTCCTGTCCTGTAGACACAAGAGAAAATGGCAGGAAAACCATCCACGGCAAGATAAATCCTCACTTAGACAGTTGTCACTATTCCTGTTCTGGTGACAACACAAAATGTTGGATTTTGCCCTCGCTTTTCGTCCCAATGACCATGATAAAAGTAAAAGCGCATGAAGACCTGACAGGCGTTTCAACCCCACACCACATAAAGTTTTGGCTTTAGAATTCCTTTAACCCTTTAACTGCCAGGGATGTAAGGCATACAGTGCTGGCAGCAGGCTCCTGTAAACAGACTCCAAGCAGTGCCGACTGCCGGCTTTACAATGGAAGTGATTCTGGAAGCTGAAAAGCCGCCGGATCTATTCCAGGGGCCGGTAAACAAAGTCACCTCCTCCACCCAACACCCCTCACCTTCCCGGCTCCTTTGCCCCTCCTGTGGGCCCGGGACCGGTTTCTTGGGTATCGGGGGGTAGCAGGAAAGGTCCGTTATATTTCACACAAGAAATGAGTATTATATGTTGGTTTTTGGTACGAAAATCAACTTATGTTTATTTTTTACTGAAATTTTAGGTTTGATAAAGAGGTGCACGAATATCATGCGATATAAAGATTTGCAACTGCCGCCGTTTTTTTCTCCGGGGTCTCTGCTTTCAGGTAATATATCATTCTGGGGGGGGGGGGGGGGGGGGGGTGTTACGTATTT
>NW_017306775.1:327426-335147 GCF_000935625.1 Nanorana parkeri | reverse complement strand
GGGAGGGGGGTGTTAAGTCATTTTAATGCCTAAAATGTGGATTATGTGTGTGTGTGCAAAACATTTTTGCAAAAACGGCTCTGGCAGTGAAAGGGTTAAAGCCGGACTCTCTGAGATGTTGCCAAGTTGTGATATAGTAATAAATGTTACCTCTGCTCAGCTGTAACACGCGGCGATACTTTTATTTCTGCTGTATAGTATAACTCCGGCCCTCCATGGATATGAAAATCCCTGAACATGTCATTATCACTTCTCTCCACAAGGTGGCAGCAACACCAATACAATCTTACAGGCAAGACTCATGGGGAAGATGAGGAGAGGAATAGCCCAGAGCGACTCTCTGAACAGGCAGAACCGTCAGTGTCATTATGTCCAATAGAAGAATGTCAGAAATTCAGTCCCGGCCTAATACAGCCAAGTCCCTACAAGACGGCGCCCGCCATGTTATTACAGGAAGACTCAATCCATGAGCACATCACCCTCCATACAGCTCTATAAAAGGAAGACTCAGAGCAGGATGTTAGTAAAAATTAAGGTTGCAACGACACCGAGTATTGGGGTGAGTACTCATATTCACCTAAATGCTGAAACTTCTAGTATCAGGAAGCCAGGCGGGAAGTCATTACGCACCAACCGGCTTCCTGATTGGCTGGGAAACCGGTTCCATGCTCCCCTGTCACTTGGTGATGAGGGAGCATGGAGCCAGCTTCCCAGCCGATCAGGTAGCCAGGCAGCATGTAATGACTCGCCGCCCCCGAGTTCCTGATTGGTCAAGAAGCTAGCCAACCTGGAAGCTGGGTGACGAGTCATTAAAGTAAAAATTGAAATATCTGTTCCGGGGACAATCATCAAAAGGTGAAATTTGCGCACAATTTGGGGCGTTCTAGAAGCTGTGCCCCCCCAAAAAAGGCAGGCAGAGACTATACGACAAGTCCCTGGTATTACCTGAGGTCCTCCTGCAGCAGATTTCATTCCCCATCACTGACTTCCTATGCCTTGTCCTACACAGCGTGGGTAGGCGGCCATCTTGGTAGAGGCAGGGTTTAGCTTCCCCGTGTCAGAGCCTCCAGCAAGGAGAATAGTGAGTCGCTCCGAATCACTCATTCTGAATCTCCTGAGACCAGCGCTGCCTTAGATCTCACACTGCAGATATACAACTCTGAGTGCCTAGGCACCTCACACACCAGACCATGTTCTGCTATTCTCAGGAGGAATTCCAGACATTAGGATACATTTCTCAGGGTGAGCACAATTAAAGTGTACCCTTACCCCCTTTCACTAAAAATCACATCAGCATACAGGTCTGCGTCCCAATATGAAATCCTCGTACATTCATTAAACAAACATTTTTATTTCACTTATAATTATTGTTTTTCCCCTTCCTGGTCCTCTTGGGCATTAGTGGTGTAATCTGTGCCCAAGCAATGCATCATGGGAAGGTTACATCAGCAGAGCATTGAAATCTCATCTGTAATCTCACGAGATCTCAGGGAAAGGCATTTTCCTCCCCTGAGATGAGGTGCATGGTCACATGTCCCAGTCACATGTGCCAGAGTTCCAGGAAGTGAAAGGAGAGCTAGTAGCCTGCCCTTAGTAAACATGGCCACTGTCAGAAGACTGCGGGAGAAAAGAGAAATAAGGAATGCAACGAATACAAAGCCGGCAGTGATCTAGAAGTATGTGTCTGTAGATTGTCATTACTAAACATTTCTAAAGGTTGTGATTTTTAAAGGAGAACTATGAGGTGAGTGCTTTTCACTCACCTCATAGTTGTAGCCGACCTGTGACAATGAGACTGTCACAGGTCGGCTCAGTAGATCGGGAGGTGAGCGAACACATACCGGCGTTCGCTCACCTCTCGATCCTGTCACGCACCTCTGCCGTGACAGGGGAGGGGCTGGATTCCCCCCTCCCCGATCGGCCAGCGCTGACTGGCAGAACGGACGGGGGAGGGGGCGGGTACAGCTGGCTCTGCCTCTAGATAGGCAGAGCCAGCTGTCACTCACGCAGCTGGGCGGATCCCGTCGTCTAAATCGGGATCCGTCCCGGCTGCTGCGTCTCAGTATACCGCGAGCTACAGCTCCCGGTATACTGAGCCTAGGGTGACGGGAGGACGCTAGTTTGTGTCCTCCGGTTACCCTAAGGAGAACTATGGGGAAAAGCCCTGACCCCATAGTTCTCCTTTAAGATATGGGTAAAGGTCCAATTTACGGCTTCTAAATGTTCCCAATAAAATAGCAAATCTTTTTTTTTGGTTCAGGTTCACTTACAGGTGCAGTAAGCTGCTGATATCATTTTCAGCAAAAGCAACACTCCTTATGAATAAAGAAAAGTGGGTTTTGCCGGTGTGCAGAGTCATATATAGCCTCTGAAATCCAAGTATCACCAAATGTAGTATTATGACTTGCGTATCTAGCTGCAATGCTGACCAGTCACCAGCAGAGGGCCGCAAATGTCAGCTCCTCACTATGTCACAGCACATAAACCAGGAGCAGCAATCTGGCATTTGCTGGAGTTCCTAGGGGGTCAGCACACACGTTACAATCTGACCATACAATTTTTGTACAATCAATTTTAGATTTACAAAATCTAATAGGAGGACCTACCTAATCCATCCAATCAGGCAGGTCCTGGCACTACATACCGGTAGTTGTTGGTTGAGCTAAAGGGGATTGTGCAATCAGATTGTAACCTGTGTGGTGAGATTTAATGTGACACTAAACTCACGAGTTCAATCTTAAAAATGCTTTCAAGTCCCTTTACTAGTAAGAATGTATTTTGTGTATCACTCGGCTGTAGATCCTCCAATCATCTCTGAATTGGTGCTGACACTGTCCTTCCTTCTGGAGGGGGGCTACTTATGAAAGGAAACGTGGGAAATCATACAGGCCGCCATGTTTTGTTTTGGTGGATGGAGCCATCAGAGCGAATGCCGACCCTCACAGCTCACGGAACACGGCGCTCTGCTTCACTGGAGACACAGATCTCGGAGCTCAGCACAAGGCGCTCTGTTTATAACAGCGGCCACACAAATCTATATCATTCCAATATCTCATCTGTACTGAACCCGACTCCTCATTATAGATAGGGTCTTGGGGTCTCATTATAGATAGGGTCTTGGGGTCTCATTATAGAGTGCTGGGGTCTCATTATATATTACAGATAGGGTCTTGGGGTCTCATTACAGATAGGGTCTTGGGGTCTCATTACAGATAGGGTCTTGGGGTCTCATTACAGATAGGGTCTTGGGGTCTCATTACAGATAGGGTCTTGGGGTCTCATTACAGATAGGGTCTTGGGGTCTCATTACAGATAGGGTCTTGGGGTCTCATTACAGATAGGGTCTTGGGGTCTCATTACAGATAGGGTCTTGGGGTCTCATTACAGATAGGGTCTTGGGGTCTCATTACAGATAGGGTCTTGGGGTCTCATTACAGATAGGGTCTTGGGGTCTCATTACAGATAGGGTCTTGGGGTCTCATTACAGATAGGGTCTTGGGGTCTCATTACAGATAGGGTCTTGGGGTCTCATTACAGATAGGGTCTTGGGGTCTCATTACAGATAGGGTCTTGGGGTCTCATTACAGATAGGGTCTTGGGGTCTCATTACAGATAGGGTCTTGGGGTCTCATTACAGATAGGGTCTTGGGGTCTCATTACAGATAGGGTCTTGGGGTCTCATTACAGATAGGGTCTTGGGGTCTCATTATAGATAGGGTCTCGGAGTCCCATTATAGATGGAGTTTTGATGTCTCATTATAAATCGGGTCCTGGGTTTTTATTAAAGAAGGAGTCTTAGGGACATGCTATAAATGGAGTCTTGAGGTCTCATTGTAGATAGGGTCTTGGGGTCTCATTACATATGGAGTCTTGGGGCCTCATTAATAACAGACTCTTGGGGTTTTATTACAGACGGAGTATTGAGGTCTCTTTATAGACAGAATCTTGGGGTCCCATTACAGAGAATCTTGGGGTCTCATTATAGACAGAGACTTGGGGTCTCATTAAGGATGGAGTCTTGGTGTCTCTGAGGTGAGATCTATCTGCTATTTTTGCTAGCTCAGACCCCACCTAATATGGAGTTTTGGGTGTCCCTGCCCTCCTTCAGGGGTTGTCACTCCTCCAATTGCCCTCTCTGCAATAAAAAGTAAATACAAAATGCCAAGGTAGAGTCAAGTGCAGAGAACTCCGGCCTTCCCCTTGGTCTTGTACCGTTGTACCGGCTCCTCTCCTGGACTGACATGGCTTCCGCTGATGTCACTGTACACTGCGAGCTTCTCCCAATGTGCATTAGAAGCTACAGCAAGTCAGATAGAACCCGCCTCATTTCCAGGCTTAAGAGCATCTGGCATCATCTAGCCCAATTAGACAGGAAGTGAGGGGTTATCACCCCACCAATTAGACAGCAAGTGAAAGGATATCACTCCATCAATTAGACAGGAAATGAGGGGATATCACTCCATCAATTAGACAGGAAATGAGGGGATATCACTCCATCAATTAGACAGGAAATGAGGGGATATCACTCCATCAATTAGACAGGAAATGAGGGGATAGCACTCCAGCAATTAGACAGGAAGTGAAGGGACATCACTCCATCAATTAGACAGGAATTAAGGGGATATCAAGTCATCAATAAGACAGGAAGCGAAGGGATATCTCCCTAAAGCAGATACCGACAGTGATGACACCTGACAGAGGTTGTAACCCCTCCGTACATACAGAACTGTGACCAGTACAGGATTCTGATTGGTTGGTTTTGTTACTGCTAATGGTAACAATGTTGTACTATTCTACAAGCTCATCTGCTGTATTGTCTGTGCACAACAACGTCTTCTATGCCGGTGATTTTCCTCTCCACAAGATTAGCCTGGCCCCGGTCCTAACATGCCAATGACACACTCCAGGCCGATACGCCGAGAGCTGGAAATAACCTGAGCAGGCCACGCTGCCGCCTGCAGAGGAAAAAATAAGAAACCGATCTGGCTTCCTGTATGGAATATGAGCAAAAATACAAGAAAAGCCCTCAGGGCCGAGAGGCCGGAGAAACACAGGAAGTCTGAAGGGAAGAAACACATCGGGCCGGGCCGGGGGCTTCACTCAAATATGGGGAGAGGACAAAATGACAAAGAGCCGACATGCAGGTGAGGACAGAGACAGAGGAGCCCCAGAATCTTCTACTGTTCAATCTTGCTCGTCGCACTCCTTACCGAATATCCCGCGTAATGGGGCGGTGCTCGCAGTCACTGCGGATGGCGCCGCCAGTATCAGCAAATGTGTATAGATGTCACTAGCACACCACAAATCCCTACAGGGTCACAAAATGTTCACCGATTGAAGATTCTTGTCATAAAACAAGCGGTTTCGGGGGCCGCACAAGATTCCTTCATCAGGCTTAGCACTGACCAGAATCTTGTACTGGTCACAGTTCTGTATGTGGAGAGGGATTTACTTCCTGTATCATTTATGGGGTGCAATCCCTTTACTTCCTGTATTATTAATGGGGTGCTATCCCTTCACTTCCTGTATAATTAATGGGGTGCTATCCCTTCACTTCCTGTATAATTAATGGGGTGCTATCCCTTCACTTCCTGTATAATTAATGGGGTGCTATCCCTTCACTTCCTGTCTAATTGATGGGGTGCTATCCCTCCACTTCCTGTCTAATTGATGGGGTGCTATCCCTCCACTTCCTGTCTAATTGATGGGGTGCTATCCCTTCACTTCCTGTCTAATATATGGGGTGCAATCCCTTTACTTCCTGTATAATCTATAGGGTGATATGTCTTTGCTTCCTGTCTATTTTATGGGGTGATATCCACTTGTTTCCTGTCTAATTAATGGGACGATATACCTTCACTTCCTGTCTGATGAGACAATATCTCTTCATGTCCTGTCTAACTGATGGGGTGATATCCCCTCACTTCCTGTCTATTTGATATGGTGATATCCCCTCACTTCCTGTTTAATTGATGGGGTAATATCCCTTCACTTCCTGTCTAATTGATGGGATGTGAAGAGCAAGAAGAATCTACACAGCAACATGAAGCTCAGTGTTGTCATCCTGCTGCTTATACCACGTAGGGAGGGGCATGTGAACTGCAAGACTGACCGACTAGAATTAGAAATATCTTAGGAAGTAAAGCAGTTCACAGCTTTGTTCTGAATATAGATTTGTATTATTTCTGGTGAAGTTACCGGCAGCAGCCGGCGCTCATAGACTCGGGGCAGCCGAGGCACACCCAGCCACTAATGACACACATTGCAAAAGTGTGACAGGCAAGAAACAAACAGCACCGAGTCTTCATGTTGTCACTGAGTACAGCTGACCAATTTCACTCTCAATTCAGAGTTTCTAACAAACAACTGCACCACTAAAAGCATTGCGGGTCCCAGCAAGGAAAAGCCAAAATCTCTAAAAAGTGACCTTTAATATGGCCAGATTTTATAAAACATCCAGTAGCAATGCATCGGGGAATTGCAGCATTTATAGATTTTACATTGGGGGTCAGTGGGAAGAATGCTCCTTACATTGGTGGTCAGGGGGAAGAATGCTCCTTACATTGGAGGTCAGTGGGAATAATGCTCCTTACATTGGTGATCAGTGGGAAGAATGCTCCTTACATTGGAGTAGGGCTGCAACAACTAATCGACTAAATCGATCTTCAAAAAAGTTGTCAACTTTTTCAATCATCGATTAATCAGCTTCCGATTAGTTGGCCCTGTTCACGGCTCCACACACGCTGCGCGCCGCATCCTCCTCCCAACCTCACGCTCGCCGCTGCCAAACCCGCCCGTTACTGTATGTATAATGTATTGCTGGGATTTGTTGTACTCCTCTATAGCTGGTGGTATTCTGCATTGTGCTGTATAGAGGACTACAAATCCCAGCAATAATATATTATACAGCAATGAATGCAGAATAACACTGGCTATAGAGGACTACAAAACCCAGCAATAGTACATTATACAGCACAATGCAGAATACCGCCAGCTATAATGTACTATTGCTGGGATTTGTTGTAGTCCTCTATAGCTGGCGGTATTCTGCATTGCGCTGTATAATGTACTATTGCTGGCGGTATTCCGCATTGTGCTGTATAATGTACTATAGCTGGGATTTGTAGTCCTCTATAGCTGGTGGTATTCCGCATTGTGCTGTATAATGTACTATTGCTGGGATTTGTAGTCCTCTATAGCCGGTGGTATTCTGCATTGCGCTGTATAATGTACTATTGCTGGGATTTGTAGTCCTCTATAGCCGGTGGTATTCTGCATTGTGCTGTATAATGTACTATTGCTGGGATTTGTAGTCCTCTATAGCCGGTGGTATTCTGCATTGCGCTGTATAATGTACTATTGCTGGGATTTGTAGTCCTCTATAGCCGGTGGTATTCTGCATTGTGCTGTATAATGTACTATTGCTGGGATTTGTAGTCCTCTATAGCCGGTGGTATATTGCACACCACACTATCTTTTTTTCTTTTTTACTTCCACCGCTCCAAGCTTGCTCCTGTGATGGACTACAACCTCAGTACAAACTAGTAGTCCTATCACTGGAGCCTTTTTTTAAAATGTATTTAATTTTTTATCCGATTAACCGATCAAACGTAATAATCGGCTAAGTAATCGATTTTGAAAATAATCGTTAGCTGCAGCTCTACATTGGAGGTCAGTGGGAAGAATGTTCCTTACATTGGTGGTCAGAGGGACAAAAAATG
>NW_017306775.1:326945-327164 GCF_000935625.1 Nanorana parkeri | reverse complement strand
GGAGAGAGAGGGGGGAGAGAGATTAAAAGCTGGAATTCTGAGTCTGAACCGCTTGAAATTTTAAAACACAGAATTCTGACTTTAAAAGTCAGAATTTTGTTTCCTTTTTTTTCAGCGCGGCCCCAGGGTTCTTTCGTAGTATCCTGATATGGTTTAACAAATGTCAGCATTCATGAAGTAAGAGACTCTCTACAAAACAGAGGAAAGTTCACTAGCAGC
>NW_017306775.1:300296-326820 GCF_000935625.1 Nanorana parkeri | reverse complement strand
CTAGCAGCTCGTGGTTTCCAAGGTGGGGGGTGCATCAGAATCGCCGGGTGACCCAACAGAACGCCACATGCCCTAAAAAGTTTCCCCTATCCCGACCACAAGCTGCTCGTAAACTTTCCTCTGTTTTGCGGAGGCCTTTGGAACCGTTCATTTCTGGATTTCGGGGAGACCGATCCATTTACTTTGCTTATATTTTTTATATTGCTATAAAAAATATATGTTTTATGGCAGGGGTGTCAAACTCAATTTAATCGCGGGCCGCATCAACGTTATAGTTGCCCCAAAAGGTATCTGTGAGATGATATAAATGTATCTAATCTTTATCATAATTGCCTCTGCATTCCATTATCACGGGTTTTAGTAATAACTTAATACCTGGATCTGAAAGTAGAAGTCTAGGAAATGGCCCGGTGGGTCGGATTCGGCCCCGGGGCCTTGAGTTTGACACATGTGTTTTATGGGGGTTTTTGTACCTTAGGCCCCATTCACACTGAGCGATTTATCGAATATTGCGGATATTTACCGCGCGATATCGCTCTCCAATGCATGGCAATGGGGCTCTGTCCGTCGCTATCGCGGGTCGTGCGTCGCTACAGCAGGACCCTTTTTGGAGCGGATTTTGCCGCGATTCTAGTTTGCTCAATGCAAGCATTTGCGCGATATCGCGCGCCAAACTGCAAATCGATCGACAAACGCGCGATTTGCGAATAGCTCAGTGTGAATGGGGCCTTAGAGCTCAAGTTTATAGCAGTCCTCGTTGGCCAACCTTCAGTCTATCAGACTCGCCCCCACCTTACCGACTGGTCAGTGTCTTTTAATGCTCTCTGCCAATTCCTCCACCAGCCTCCCAACAGATAGAAATCCATCTACGACTCTGCCCCCGGCTACATCACCAACCTCATCCCCGAATATCATCCAAAATGTCATCTTTAATCCTCCCAAGACCTCCTGTTCTCTAGATCCCTCATCACCTCCTCCCATGATCCACCCCTGCACTGCACGGGTTAAGTGCCCATTTTCGTTATACTCACCCGAACCTCGATCCCATATGCCTGCTAGACTGGTCCATTCAATCTCTCATCTATTCCAGCAATGGAATGTCCCTTTGTGTACTCATGTCAAATACCCTGTATTAGACATGATGACTCGTGGATCCTTAGACCACTGGAGCGGAGAGGAAGAGGGGCCACAGGGATCGGTCTAGGAGCTAGGTTGGACTGAGGTTCATGTGAGCACTTAACCCTTGCAGTGCAGGGGTAGCCCTACTGAAAGGGTTACGTTTTACCCTGCCTTCTCTAAAAGGTTCCACCTATTTTCTGGCTTCAAATTAATTTTTGGTGCGACATTTACATTTACTAAAATGTGCTCTTCCACATTTTAGGAAATGTATTCTGCATTGCTGTATAATGTATTGCTGGGATTTGTAGTTCCTTATAGCTGACGGTATTATTCTGCATTGCTGTATAATGTATTTCTGGGATTTGTAGTCCTCTATAACTGATTGTATTATTCTGCATTGATGTATAATGTATTGCTGGGATTTGTAGTTCCTTATAGCTGACGGTATTATTCTGCATTGCTGTATAATGTATTTCTGGGATTTGTAGTCCTCTTTCGGTGGTGGTATTCTGTACTGCTGTATAATGTATTGCTGAGATTTGTAGCCCTCTATAGGTGATGCTATTTTGCATTGCTATATAATGTATTTCTGGGATTTGTAGTCCTCTATAGCTGGTGGTATTCTGCATTGCTGTGTAATGTTTTATTGGGATTTGTAGTCCTCTATAGATGGTGGTAGTCTACATTGCTGTATAATGTATTTCTGGGATTTGTAGTCCTCTATAGATGGTGGTATTCTACATTGCTGTATAATGTATTGCTGCTATCCCTCTGCAGCTTAGAGTCAGTGGCAGAACTAGCAGGGTCACAGCGCTCCACCATCATCCTAAAATGAGGAGTATATATTGCTTTGGAAAAACTATCACATGACAAAAAAAAAAAAAGGGAAGAGGTTTTGGTAATTGGTATTGGCGAGTACTTGAGGAAAAATATAGGTACTCGTACTCAGTCTCGAAAAAATGGTATTGATGCATTCCTAATCTAAATAGACACTGGAAAGACTTTCCATTCCCTATATGAGAAGCGTGTTTTATATCTACCTGTGAGCAGCACTTGGGGCGGGGGGATTTATGAGCCCGCCTGTTATAGGAAATCCATCTCCTAATGCCTCTAACTGCTCCTGTTTTGCACAGCCAGGGAGCTCATTAATCGTTCCCTACGGCCACAACTATGATTGTAAATATTTGTTCCACGCCTGTGAAGTGCTTTTCCAGTGAGGCCCGGATATTAATCTCCTGCTTGAAGACTGCAATAATTTTCCCCGGTCCTCCGTGTGTCCGCCTATGTGTGTTGTTGGGTCACTCTCCGTCTATGAGGAAAGGAGCCTTTTCCTCCGATTTTAGTGCCAGCCTCATAATAGCCGCACTTAGGACAATGCGTCTTCCGTATTTACAGGGACTTGCAAGTCATTACTCAAAGGCCGCTCTAAAAATACATTCTTACTTGTGTCTGGCCACACCTAAATATAGAGCCGTGTCACTCCGGGCACAGAAAACAAAGCAGAGAGAAAAGGTCCATGGAGGGTTGGAAGTATTTCAGGGACATTGTGACAGGACCCATATCCTGAGCGGCATACCATCATAGAGTTATTAAATCAAGGAGGGGGGGGGGGAGGTCTGGTGTGAAATGACAGAGCGTGCATGAGAAACAAGCCAGCAGGTCTGAACTTGCAGCCCCGTCTATGTGGAACCTTTCCCGATATCACCTGCATGAGAGACCGCCGACCACCATTTCTACACACAATCAGGAGGACAACAGTCCAGATCACACTACTGCTGCTTTCTCTATATCCGCGTATGCTTTATCGATCAGCATCTCTCCGCTTTATTAAACTGGATCCAAATTTAAAAAAAGGTGAAGATCATATATGTTATAGGTATGGATGCACTGATAGCGGTTTTTTGTTATGGAGTACAGATTTTTTCATTCGGCACTGACCGATACCGGATACCGATACCGGTGCTTCCGCTGGCATGGAGCAGGCTTCCCGGGCAATCAGGAAGCCAGACAGCAAGTTATAACATGCCACCCGGCTTCCTGATTGGCCGGGAAGCCGGCTCAATGCCGATTGGCGGCGAAACCAGCTTCCCAGCCAATCAGCAAGCCAGGCAGCGAGTAATGACCCGCCTCCTGATTTGCCGAGCAGCCGGCTCCATGCTGACTGACTAGAAAGCAGGCTTGCCAGCAAATCAGCATCGAGCCGGCTGTTCAGCGGCCTCGATGCTGATTGGCCAGGAAGCCGGCTTCCCAGCCAATTAACATGAACCCAGCTTTCTCGCCAATCAGGAGGCGGGTCATTACACGCCGTCCAGCAATCTGATCGCATGGAAAGCTGGCTCCATGTTCCCCTACGGCACTGTTTCGGTATAGAGGAAGGTATCAGAGCATTTGGGCGAGTAAGAGTACTGGCCCAAATACGCAGTATCATCACTAGTATCGGTGCATCCCTAGTTATGGGGAACATCTAGGAGATGTTGATCGTGCCTAGGCACTACCCTGCACATGTAACTTTGTTCTGGACTTCCTTCTGAGAAATAGCAATGCACTTCGTGGTACGAGTGCGCATGGGCACTCCGGTGCCTACAGTCTCATATCTGTACATCTGCAGCGTGAGATCTAAGGCACTGCTGCCTGGGACTGATAGTCTTCGGAGACTTGGACTGAGGTTTGGTGATGTCTATGGTGTGTTGCTCACTGTTCTCCTTGCTGGAGGCTCCGAGATGGGGAAGCAATGACTTCCTCTACCAAGATGGCCACCTCCACATATAGACAAAGTACGGAACAAGACATGGTATGTCAGTAACTGGGAAAATGAACAACTGGAGATCGTAAGCAATATCGGTAACTAGGACTAGAGCATGCACTATAACCGGGGTGGGCATCTTTGGCCCTCCAGCTGTGCTCTAACTTTGAATCCCAACATGACTCTGGGAGTCATGCCTGTAACTGTCACTCTTGCAATGCCCTCATGGGACATGTGGCTCCACAACAGCTGGAGGGCCAGAGTTGCCCTCCCCTGCACTATAAAGGTACTTGCTCTTACCTTCACCTTGCTACCCCAATGCCCAATCCACTATCAAGGAACCCCAAAAATCCTAAGCACATACAAACTTTTATAGGGCTTAGCTCACCCAGCCGCACCCAGCATGAAAGCTTTCAGGTCTTTCAACTGGCTCGAGAGACGGAGCATGGCATGTGGGAGCAAAGGTGCCCCTTGAGATTAGGGTATATAGGAGAGATACAATATCTCCTCCTACATAGAAACAACGATAGCTGGGAAAGCCCCCAGTGCCATGACAAAGAAGGCACCACCAAGTACCTGGATGTCATCTCATGTTTCCTTCCAGAGGCTCCAAAATCAGATCAGTCTGGTATGCAAATTTTACCAAATCTCCCATAGACAGGTGTCTGGCTCTGCCCATTCTTGGCCCTTGGCCCATCATTGTGACCGGCTGCCTCAATAACCAATAGCAAGGCTCAGGAATTGAGGCCCCGGCCTCACCCTTAACCATGGCAGCTGCTTGAAATTTGCATATTAGAACATCCCAGGTTTTCGGGGCTCAGCAAGAAAGCTAAGTGACGTGTCTATTAATTCACGCCAGAGGGAGCTTCCCCAACGTTCAGTTGATGCCAGAATAGGCCCAATGCCAAGACAGCTGTCCTCTAACCTTGATATGAGGGACCTTGGCTCCATCAGCAATAGGTCCAAAGCCAAGGAAACTATCCTCTAACCTTGATATGAGGGACTTTGGCTTCATCAGCAATAGGTCCAATGCCAATACAGCTGTCCTCTAACCCTGATGTGAGGGACCTTGGCTTCATCAGCAATAGGTCCAATGCCAATACAGCTGTCCTCTAACCCTGATGTGAGGGACCTTGGCTTCATCAGCAATAGGTCCAATGCCAATACAGCTGTCCTCTAACCCTGATGTGAGGGACCTTGGCTTCATCAGCAATAGGTCCAATGCCAATACAGCTGTCCTCTAACCCTGATGTGAAGAAGACAAGAAGGCCCATCTAATGTTCCCGGCACAATCAAATCAGAGTACAGGGTGGCATTACTATCTGATTTGTGGGGATAATTCAGGGTAACACAGATGGTTTCCTTGTTCAAATCTCTATAAAAAGGGGCGGCGGTCCATATTATTTGACCATGCCCAAGTTGCTGCACGTTCCCGGCTGGACAGCTGAAACAAAACTACTTCTTGAAGCTATCCCGAATAGTTGCTAATCAATTTAACATTTGGGGAGATTTCCCCCATCACACCGGCTACTGGGATTTGTCAGGAAAACATGCACTGTGCTTGTGTTGGGTGAAGGCACCCGGTGTGGACAAGCCTTACAGGTCTCATGTGTTTCTATATGAGCAAATAAAGACAAGAACACATTTTATATGATCACAAATGGGAAGAACCCAACATGGGAATAACACCTGGGAATCACACATGGGAGGAACCCAACATGGGAATCACACAACATGGGAATCACCCAACATGACAAGGCAATTCGTCAATGTCCCCATCAAATACACAGGATTATACCTGCATAGCACAACCAAGGACTGGATTTCATTTATCAAACACTGAAACTACACTGAATTAAACATAAACAACCTCAAACTGTAAAACAAAAATCACAATCAAAACTATAGGACACTCACACTCTGGAATGTGAATGAAATCATAATATAGAGTCCCCGATACAGTCTGGAAGCCAACCTCCCCAATAAAGTGGACCTCTCTAGACCAGCGTTTCTCAACCTTTATCAAAGTCATGGCACCCTTTAAAAGTATCTCGAGGTAGCCCAGTTTAAAATGGTGGGTTTACCCCATCACATCAGAAGCACACCCTTCACTTTAAGAGCCCCCCCACGTGCTTTACGTCAGATGCACAATTTCACATCATAGTTCCCCCTCTACATCATTAGCCCCCTCCTTTCACATCAGAAGCCCACTTTCACATCAGAGTTCCCCTTCTACATCAGGAGCCCCCTTCACATTGCAGACCCACTACCACAAATGTTTGAGGCACCTCTGAGGAGACCAGGAGGCCCACTAGTATGCCACGGCACCCTGGTTGATGGCTGTTCTAGACCATGTTGGATAAAGTAACAGTTCTAGGCAATAGTGGACACCATAGAGTGTCAATACAAAGCTTCAGCTTGTCCCAAAACGTCCCTGAAGGCCACCAAGAGAGACCAGGACCAACTCTGATCCTCAGGTGGGTTCCTCGCCTTCATAAAACATAGAAGAAAAAAAAACAGGAAACAATAGTCAGCGCTCTCGAAATAATGCTACGAAGAATGTATGTAGTATGTGGTATGCGGCTCTGATCACCAGGAGGACAATGCCTGTAAATACTACAACAATAAAAACACAAGAGCGCAATAACCTTGATGGTAGAGTGTTGTAGAGACTGCCTGTCTCTCCATGTCGCGCTTGTGTTTTTATTAGGGATGCACCGATACCATTTTTTTTAAGACCGAGTACGAGTACCGATACTTTTGATCAAGTACTCGCAGATACCAATTACCGATACTTTTTCTTAAAGGGACAGTGAACATTTTTTCTAAAGCAATACAAACTAATGCTTTAAGGTCACTTTCTTAATATTATGATTCATGAGATGACGAGGGAGCATGACGCCGGCTTCACGGCCAATCAGAATGCGTCATTACACGGCGCCCGGCTTACGGATTTGCCAGCTTCCTGACCAGTCGGGAAGCCGGGCAGCGCGTCATTGCTACAAGTGACGAGAGAGCATGGAGCCGTTTCCTGGCCAATCAGGAAACCCGGCAGCGTGTAATGATGCGCTGCCCGGCTTCCTGATACAGGAAGTACTCATGCTGGGTATCGGAGCATTTGGGCGAGTACGAGTACCCATATACTCGGTATCGGCACAGATACTAATATCGGTATCGGTGCATCCCTAGTTTTTAATTGTTATAAAACACAGAAAGCTGATGATTTACCACAGGAACGCGTTCCATGCCGAGTGCAGGACCAATGAAAACCATTTTCACTGCGGTAGGAACGGCGATCCCTCCTTTCATCCCCCCCTCACCGTACTGAACACATGACGTTCCGTACCCTCGGCATCAACAAGGCTTTGCACATCCGTCCTGAAGCCCCCAAAGCAGAGAGGCGACGAGCATTCCGATATTCCCAGCACGCGGTCCTGATCACATAATGCGCCGGCATGCGTTTATACATTACAATGCATTCTATGGACTGAAACAATAGTAAATGAAGCTGTCGGCCTTTTCCTTGTATTGGGCAACGCAACCCAACGCCGCTGGTGTGAACAAGCCCAGAAAAGAGCCCGGCTCTGGGCAAGAACTGACCCCCCACCCCCCCTCTAGGGGTGTTGGGGGGGGGTTGAGGAGAGGGGGGGACCCGGAGTTCAGTTTTAAACGGTGTGTCCGGCCAAAACCTTTTCGTTCTTAGTTTTTGAACTAGGACCCTTGAAGGATTGTACTGCTATCCGGGGTTCCATTAGAGAGATTTCCCCCTACTTCCTGTCCTGAGGACGATGTTTATATTCGGGACCTGGGACTTCCTGTCCTGAGGACGATGTTTATATTTGGGACCTGGAACTTCCTGTCCTTAGGATAATGTTTATATTTGGGACCTGAGACTTCCTGTCCTGAGGACGATGTTTATATTCAGGACCTGGGACTTCCTGTCCTGAGGACAATGTTTATATTTGGGACCTGAGACGTCCTGTCCTGAGGACAATGTTTATATTCGGGACCTGGGACTTCCTGTCCTGAGGATAATGTTTATATTTGGGACCTGGGACTTCCTGTCCTGAGGAAAATGTTTATATTTGGGACCTGAGACTTCCTGTCCTGAGGACAATGTTTATATTTGGGACCTGGGACTTCCTGTCCTGAGGACAATGTTTATATTCGGCACCTGAGACTTCCTGTCCTGAGGATAATGTTTATATTTGGGACCTGAGACTTCCTGTCCTGAGGACAATGTTTATATTCGGGACCTGGGACTTCCTGTCCTGAGGACAATGTTTACCAGACAGGAAGTGAGAGGAAACTCTGGAAAGGCATCACAGAAAGACAAAAAGAAAAAGGAAAATGCTTTCTCTCCGTGGAGTGGTGGAAAGCTACAACCCGGGTCACATTTCTACGGCTGTCTCTGTCCTGTACTTCCTGTCTGATAAAAACCATTCCCAGCAGGACAGGAAGTGATTGTAAATCTCTCTAATGGAGTCTCGAAAATACAGAAAAGACCCAACAGTAGTCCCAATGTCCCAATCCTCCCCCACCTCCCCCCTCCGCAAATCTAGCAGAAAGGTTTTGGCGTGACGCACACTTTATTACCAGCGCTCACTGGCCTCTGTAGCTGCAGGAACTCCGGCGTCACTCATCCTCACAGTCTGCCAGCATAGTCATCTGTCACACAGAGCAGTCTCTCTCTCTCCTGTCACACAGACCAGTCTCTCTCTCGCTCTCTCTCCTGTCACACAGACCAGTCTCTCTCTCTCTCTCTCTCTCTCTCTCCTGTCACACAGACCAGTCTCTCTCTCTCTCCTGTCACACAGAGCAGTCTCTCTCTCTCCTGTCACACCTCTCTCTCTCTCTCTCCTGTCACACAGACCAGTCTCTCTCTCTCTCCTGTCACACCTCTCTCTCTCTCTCTCTCCTCTCACACACAAAACACTCTCTCTCTCTCCTCTTAAAGCAGTCTCTCTCTATCTCCTGTCACATAGAACAGTCTCTCTCTACTGTCACACAGAGCAGTCTCTCTCTATCTCTCTCTCCTGTCACACAAAGCAGTCTCTCTCTATCTCCTGTCACACAAAGCAGTCTCTCTCTATCTCTTTCCTGTCACACAGACCAGTCTCTCTCTCTCTCCTGTCACACAAAGCAGTCTCTCTCTAGCTCCTGTCACACAGACCAGTCTCTCTCTCTCTCCTGTCACACAAAGCAGTCTCTCTCTATCTCCTGTCACATAGAACAGTCTCTTCTATCTCTCTCCTGTCACATAGAGCAGTCTCTCTCTCTTCCTCTCTCCTGTCACAGACAACAGTCTCAGGTGTCTCTTTGCAGTCACATAGGACAGCCCCTCTCCCGGCAGTCTCTCACCTCAGGGTGGGCCCTATACAGGCGGACTCGGTGCTCTCGATCTCCCGCAGGATCCTCTCATGTTCAGGCGCTGATTCCAGCTCCGCCATGTTTGCTGGATCCTCGGGGCTCCGCCCTCTCACAGACTACTCTATACGCTGCGTTCCACGATACATCTTTTCCTGAGCTCCGTTCCGCGTTCCACAATACGTCCTTCTGCGCTGCGTTCCACCAATGTATGTCCTTCTGTGCGCTGCGTTCCACCAGTGTACGTTCTTCTGCGCTGCGTTCCACCACAGTACCTTCTTCTGCGCTGCGTTCCACCAGTGTATGTTCTTCTGTGCGCTGCGTTGCACCAGTGTACGTCCTTATGTGCGCTGCGTCCCACCTGAGCGCTGCGTTTCACTCTCCCTCCTTTTATTTCCTGGTGTAATGTAAAGTAATTGGAGAGTTTATTGTTATGCTCTCCTCACATCATTGTGTCATTATGTATGGAGAGAGTAGATGTGCTAAATCATAGTTGTGTGCAAGAGGGTGTCACTGCATCCAGAGTGTAAATAAGGGGGAGGGGAATATGTATGTGTGGGACAGTGGGAGGGCCTACAAGCTATACAAGCTAATAGCTGACTTAGATGATAGCCAATGAAATGGGGTTTATTTCTTCTCAGAGTTATGCGGGGGAGGGAGCTATAATTATCCTCAGAACAGTGTAGGAGGAGCATTAACTGCCCTGAGAGCTGTGTAGGAGGAGCTAAATTATCCTAACAACAGTGTGGGAGGAGCTATAATTACTTTTAGACCCGTTCACACCAGAAAGCTTTCATCGCTCGGATCTTTCTGCGCTGAAACGCATGCAAATAAAATCCCATACATTCCTAAGGGGGCTGTTTAACGCAAACGCACGCGTATATGGGCACACAATAAGGTAGACACCATGGGGTATATATGGGCACACAATACGGTAGACACCATGGTGTATACGGGCACACAATAAGGTAGACACCATGGTGTATACGGGCACACAATAAGGTAGACACCATGGGGTATATATGGGCACACAATAAGGTAGACACCATGGTGTATACGGGCACACAATAAGGTAGACACCATGGTGTATACGGGCACACAATTGTGACCGCTGCGACCCTGGTAGTTCCGCCAGTGATGCAGGTTTAACAGACATCCCTATTTGCAGCTGGGACAATGCATTATAAATGCAGTTATAGAAGGAGCCCTCTTGTGGCCAATATATGTACATACAGTATATCCTTTGTCCTATTTGTAATGTGTATTTCATATCCAATTGAGATCTTTTATTGGGGCTGTATTGACATATACCGTGTTTCCCCAAAAATAAGACACTGTCTTATATTTTATTTGGCTCAAAAAAAAAAAAAACACCAGGTCTTATTTTCAGGGTAGGTCTTATTTATTTTTTGAATGTACAATAATGCACACTTATTCATGTAGAAAAGTCTACATGTATTCAGGTACAAAAATATGGTGATCAGGGCAATCCCGGCCATCGGGAGATTGAAATTCCACATCCCTGCTGCCCCTCTACTCCCTGCTGCCCCAAGGCCGGGCCTTGGTTTGCCATGTGGGAAATCCGGCCCTGCTCACACCCTCCCTGTATACAGTAGACAGTATTATAGGATTAATGTTTGGGTTTGGACCCTATATCTGTTCTGAGTCTAACCAATATGGGGAATGTATATCCATCCTAGATCGCTGGTGGCTGGTGTGGCTCTTGGCACTCTCCGGGGGATTGGTCTCTTCTCGGCCCCCCACACAGCACAGGCAACTGGCCCAGGTTGCTTGCCCCAAGTCGAGTGTTAGAGGTGATTAGATCTGTCCCCATGGAGTCGGTGTTTAGGGTGTCGCACCCTGTTGTTCAAATCCAGCGCGGAGCGGTGGGAACCGCAGGAATTCGTATGGGAATTCTGTGTCCCAGGAGAGTTGATTTATAGGGGGCGCCCGAGAGGGGAGGGGGTTGTTCATTACAGGAGAGCAGAAGTCGAGGACTGTCTGCAGAGTCTCTGGATAGAGACTGTTTCTGATACATAGGCTGGTCCATGGGAAGGACAGGACCAGGCCTAGGACTATGTAGAGCTACAAAGATTCCCTAGTTTCCACATAGGGGGAAACCCACCGTGTTAGGACGGACAAAGGATGGGATTCCGGAGAATAGTAAAGTGCTAGAAGACTGACGATATTTGCCAGTGGGCCTATGGCCGAAGTAAAGTCGTGACTCTGGGCTGCACCTGGGCTGATGTACCTCTCTCTCTAAATTGTATCACCATGCAAGTAACAAGTGATGTGCCGTCACCCCATTCGGGGGTGGCTGAAAAGTATACTTTGTGCTGTTAATATCTTCAAGTAAAATCAACAAAAAGACTATCTGAGTGGACTGGTGCTTCTCCCTCCAACCTCTGAGAAGGTGGGGTTCTACCAAAGTATGATGTGGACTGTAACGTGGCTGTAACCATCTGAGAAGGGTAGGTGCGCAATGGGGCTATGCCTGACACAGGGTGCCATTCATGGTGGCCTTTCTCCCTAAGGGGGAGGAAGCGCCGAAGGCCGCAGAGGCGGTTGAAGCCATGAGGCCCTGTGTACGTAGTACTACACGTGTGGGAGTGTTTGCACGAGGCCAAGGCCGTGGCCCCTGACCGTGGGGTGTCTGGTTTCAAGTTGCATGCACGGGGTTACTCAGCCAACCCAAGAGGGAACACACACACGCAACACCCCGAGAGTGAACCCCGCCTACATGCGCAGCACCCAATGAATGGTGTTATAACATCTCAGTGGTTCTAATGTCTATTATTATACTAAAAAAATATGGAATGTTATGTAAGATTTGTTCACGTTCATGATTCTCATTACAGCATATGTTCTCCTGAGGAAGCCCCTCAATATTTGGGGTGAAAGGCATTGCGAATAGGAGGACGCCATCCTTACCACACTATCGCCACCCTTCATGAAGCTTTTTTCAGTCGTTGGAAAACTTTGCTCAGTTCATCTGGTTGTACAATGCTTTTATATACAATTCAGAGATTTCATTTGTTTTCTTTGTTCGCCTAAAAAGCCAGAGTTCTGGTCTTCGTGATGTATTTCTTTTGAGTGAGGGTGTGGTGCACCATAAAGGCGAACACTTATCTACTAATTGTTGCTCATCATATACTTTACTCTGCTCCACTGTGTACATTGTGCTGTATGAGATATTCATGAGGACAGAGCACATCACCACTGTAAGTCCCTTTTCTATCTTACACCACTGACCTCTGCGCACTGCGTCACCTTACTGAGCTCCGCACTGCGTCACCTTACTGACCTCAGCACTGCGTCACCTTGCTGACCTCCACACTGTGTCACATTACTGACCTCCGCGCACTGTGTCACATTACTGTCCTCTGCGCACTGCGTCACATTACTGACCTCCCCACTACGTCACCTTACTGAGCTCCGCACTGCGTCACCTTACTGACCTCAGCACTGCGTCACCTTGCTGACCTCCACACTGTGTCACATTACTGACCTCCGCGCACTGTGTCACATTACTGTCCTCTGCGCACTGCGTCACATTACTGACCTCCCCACTACGTCACCTTACTGAGCTCCGCACTGCGTCACCTTACTGACCTCAGCACTGCGTCACCTTGCTGACCTCCACACTGTGTCACATTACTGACCTCCGCGCACTGTGTCACATTACTGTCCTCTGCGCACTGCGTCACATTACTGACCTCCGCGCTCTGGAGAGAGATGGGCACAGTGGCAATGGAAGAGCCAGATTTTGGGGGGGGGTCATTTTCTGGCAGTGCCCTTCCTGAGACTAGACTCTGTATCCGCCCCTGCTTCACTTCTACTTCTGATGACCACAAGGGATTTCCCTCTCTTTAGAGGGATTTCTTCCCACTTCCTGTGAAGAAAAATCTCCCCAATGGGACACAGATGGAAAAAAAAACTCTGAGTGGTCATAACCTTCCCTCCCTCTTTCCTCCATAATTCCCGGATGTCACACTAAAGGAGGAAAAGTCCAAGCATTGTGAGCACTGAGGCAGAGCGTGGAGTACGGATCGGATACGCTCGTAAAATATCCTAAAAAAAGGAAATAAATGAGGTTATTTCCAGCGGTGCAGAATAAAATATCCTAAAGCTGGAAATAAGCTCATTTATGTCCTTTTTTTAGGATATTTTACGAGCGTATCCGATGATCCTTCCATGGATCTGATGATCCTTCCATGGATGAGTACAATGCTGGGTCACAGTACATGTCTTCTTCTCCATAGGAACAGCTATGTATAGACTCTTCCAGCACAGTGCTGTATGTGTGGACACGGTCATGGTCATCATCATCCTCATCATTCGATACACACACATTATTATTATTGGCTATACTCAGTGGACTATTTTCATGGATGAGAAAATAATGGCACTGACAGCACGATCGGCGGTGGTGTGCGATTCCGTGACAACCCAGCCATCCGCTCGGTTTTGTGCACGATGACCGGGCAGTCACGGATCGCACACCACTGCCGATTGTGCTGTCAGTGCCATTATTTTCTAATGGCATCCCAGTCGTGCCAGGCAGATTGCGCGTTTACCTACTTTTTTAAGCTTAACTGTATTGCTATCACACAGGGAATAACAAGCCCCTGTGTGATAGCATTTGGAGGTGACAGGTACTCTTTATTGAACCTGTCACCTCCAACACAGGAGTTCTAGCACATCGCTGTTGCTATAAATCCTGTGACAGTAACGAGCAGCTGCCGCCGAGGACAGAGGTTTCCACGTTCCATCCTCACCCATCCGCTCTCGGCGCTCCACGTCCCCCGCTCGCAGCGCCGCTCTGTGCGTTCATTTTAGGGAAAGAAAACCAGCCCTGCTACTTTTCCGTAGCAGGGCTAAAACAGCGAAAAAAGCATATGCCTGGCGCCCGGAACTACATGTCCCGGGCGTCGGGCGATACGAATTCCACACCCCTGCCACCAATGGGGGGTGTTAAATAATGCTGTCACTGACCACTAGTGCAAGGAGGGGTTAACAGCACCTCCACTGACCACCAATGTTGGAATGTTGGGGGATGTTGGATTGAGATGCCACCTCAGAGATGCCACAATCATGTCAATCCTGGTACCCCTGCAGCTTCTTAGATCAGCCCCTGCTGCAGCCTCTCGCCTTGTGACTTACTACAAAGTTGCATTCTGACAACTTAGGGAGAGGAGACTGAGGTAATGCTTCCTCCTGCCTGCAGCAGACGGATGACCTCAACTTAGGCAAAGTCACCTGATTGAAGCCCAAAGACTGCTTTTTAATGACGAAAGGTGGATCTTTCTTTTTTATTATTATACTATTGCTGTATATTGTGATGTACGGATTTAATCATGCAGCCTGGGACAGTTAGTGAAAGTTACTGTGGTGGTCTATTCTGTGGTATCTACAGAACAGAAGCAGGTAAGGATCATCTATATCCGCATATTATTGATCTGGAAAGGATTTTCATTTCATCAATCCTGGCGCACAGCTGTGATATATTATTATACGGGTAACTTTGGAGGGCAGATGAGTTCTCTGTATTTAGCAAAGTCGCCATTTATCGTCATTACCCAATGAGAAAAGAATTGTATATCAATGTGTTTTCTTTCATGTGACTTGCAATCAGTTGTGCATATGACCGGAGGAAATTATTTTTTACATACTTTTTCTCGCTCACAATCCTATAGTTTGGCAACAGAACACAGCCAAGTACATATAGATATTTCAGCGGCTATTGACACGGCCATTTCACGCCTTTGTGGTAGAACAGTTTGTCAGGATTCTCAGTAATCAGTTTATCTTTGTTCCTCGCAGCACATTTAATGGTCGGGAACACAATGTATCCATTCATCTTCAATTATACACACTGTAAAGATTTATCACTTCCAGTTTGGAATGACCCAGGTTTAACCTTGTGTTTTCGTGTTTTCTAAATGTCACTGACCAAGGTGCCAGTGCTTACAAAGACCCCGTCAGTAGGATGGACTTCAGCCTTTGTCCACATAGTTGTCAATGTAATCATTTTTACATTTCCTCCTGGTAATAGTTATGATTACTTTAAAGTCAACACCTTTGGGAGATTCGTATCCCACTAACTATGAGGGGACGTTTCTTTGCTGACCATCAACGTAAAGGGGTAGTACACACACCACCAACATAATAGTGACTTCACTACTGGCCAACAGTTTTAGGGAACACTTCACCTCTGACCACCAAAGTAAAGGGACAACCCAAATAAAAGGGCACTTCTCCACTAACCATCAACATAATGGGGACTTCACCACTGAGCACCAAAGTAAAGAAGCACATCTCTACTAATCACTGATGTAATGGGACATTCCTCCACTGACCACCAATGTTATGGGGGCACTTCACCACTGACCTCCAAAGTAAAGTTACTGAAAGCTTCACTATATTAAAGACTTCCCTTTCTGATGAATCCAATGTTACTGTAATATTGATGATTCCAGTATACAGTATCAGAGCGTTCCTAAACCGAGGCAGCTTTTTAATCATAAGGTTTTATGTGTGACTTTTATCACAGCAATACATTTCAAATTATGAGTGCTGCAGACCAGGCAGGAGAGGGTACAGTATGCCAAGGTTCATACAATGAACAGATAGCCAGAGCAATTACCGAGACAGTCAGGAGGATGAGTCTATAAATTGCCAAGTTCATTCAATGAGCAGACAGAGCAGCATTACGGAGACAGAGAAGGACAAGTATATAGAAAGAGCATTGCATACAATGATCAGACAGAGCAGGGAGATGAGAAGCAATGGCCATGTAGATGCCACAGTGCATACACTGAATGGACACAATGGCATGGAGTGCTCGGAAGGAACAAAATCCCAAAATGCAGATTTCACAATGCATACCACCAATGGGCACAGCAGCTACAGCCTGGGCACTGTGGTGTGTGTTATCACAGGAGCCTCCCGGGGGCTTGGCAGGAGCCTGGCATGGGAGCTGTGCCCCAGAGTGATGCCAGGCTCAGCCCTACTGCTGGTGGCCCGCACAGAGCAGGCATTGCGTTTGTTGGCGGAGGAGCTGACACTCCAGTATCCAGAGATCAAAGTGAGATGGGTGGCAGCAGATCTGGGCACAGAGGACGGGGTGAGGAGGGCAGTGCAAGCTGCACAGGAGCTGAATGGACGTGACACGGCACAAAGGGTCATCATTATCAACAATGCAGGTAAGGGCTCAATGCCAAACATGGCTGCCAGTCTTATAAAATCAATAAGACCCACTGCTCCTTAATGGACAAATATTACAAAAATATTATATCAATATGATAGATCTATATATATATACTGTATACGTATACTGATAACTGTTTTTTACGGTCACCCCTGTGGTCATCCCTGAGGGGAAGTCCTTTACTTTACTTTTACTTTTCTAATAAAAAGGGTTAAAGTTCTGTATATCTAAAGCCAAATCCCCTGCCAAGTTTTTATTGGTCTCTTTGTCTCCATGAAGGAAATACATTCTCTCTTTGTTTGTCCTGGGGACTACTATCACCAGAATCCAAAATAAGGGACACACGAATATTTTGAGTTACCACCAGAACAGGAACACAATTGGGACAATTGTTCAGGTGGCTACTGTCTAAGAAGGGAATTCCCTCACATCGGGGAGATTTCCTATCACGTCCTGTTGTCTTAACAGGAAAGAAAGTTAAGGGAAATTTCACCAATGACACACAGGGATTTTTTTGGCCAAACTCTACTCTACCCAACATAAAAAATAAAGTCAAAACTTCCTTTAGTTTTGGAAGGGTTACACTCTGCCCTCCCACTCCCTCTGGGCAATTTAACCCTCCCTGTCCTGGTGACCACTGTGAGTGATGGGGAATCTCATAATTTACATCTGTCAGCAGTGAAGGAAAATGCGGCAACTCTTCCGGTGACTACTGTCTTCAAATAGATTTCCAGGCTTTTACTGTTATGTTGAAAGAGAAGCTAGTTGCACTCCTTACCGGTAAAGCCCCGTGGTCGGGGAGGGGTGCTTGGAATGACTGCGGATGGCGCCGCCAAAATACAAATACTTGCAGAAACGTCACCAGCACAACTGATCCTTATAGGATCCAAATTCGTAAATTTATTGCAAACTCATGCTGAAATGGATCTGAAATTAAACAGACTTTCCCTCTCACTTTGTACAGTTCATTCTCGTAGATTGCTCCTTAGCTCAGTGTCTCTTCTGTATTTACTCCTTTCTGCATTGAGATTAGGTAGGCCTCATCTGTTGGTATATGGACGGCCAGGACTGTCCACTGGCTGACCGGCTAAGCTCGCCTCGGGGGGACCGACACGTCACCCCGGATTTCCGTCCGTAGACGCCCACTACAGGGTTCCTCTTACTTGGGGCGTAACAGCGCGGAACTGAACCACTGGCTGACCGGCTAAGCTTGCCTCGGGGGGACCGATACGTCACCCGCGGATTTCCGTCCGTAGACGCCCACTACAGGGTTCCTTCTTTCTCGGGGCATACAGCTCACCGAGATGAGGACAATGCCTACCGTACTCTCAGGGTTGCACAAGCCCTATTGGTCTGTCTGGTCCTCCACTACCATCCGTGTGTCATGGCTGCTCTTGGATCGGAACCTCGAGCCCCACGTTGGGCGCCAGATGAAATGGATCTGAACCACAACTGGGTTCACACAAGATGTCTGCTGCTGTTCCTAATTATGTCATTTTCGGTGCACCGGAGAAATCACAAACACAGGATTAAGGTTTATGACGCATCTACTTTATTCAGGGCGGTCTCTCTCCTTTATGCACAGATAACAGGAGAGTGCTCGTCACACATATGCCCACCTCTGTTACCTCTAAATGTCTTGTACTATTGGGCAAACTAGAGGGGCTGTTAGTTAAAGTCTTGTGTCTCTCGCTAATTGGTTAGTCAAAGATATCTTCTGCTTGTAGCGTCCTCCCTCGGCATTCCTTTCATGTGTCCTCGGCGCGCTCCCGAATACAGGATCCATCTTGGTTACGCATAGCAACGCTAAAAGCTGAGTAAGGAAAGTCACAAAGCTAGGAAGCAAATGAAACTAATTCAAAACAATTTAAAACATAGAAAAGGACATTGTCTTGATATGATGCATATTCCTTCACAATGTTTGCACAGCGCTTGTGTAACTGGCAATAAATCTACGAATCCTATAAGGATCCCTGCTCAGCATCATGACAGGTCTGTCCTCCCCGCACCTCTCTGCTTGGCATGCTGACAGGTCTCTCCTCCCTGCACTGCCCCACTCTGCATTCTGACAGGCTCCCTGCACCACCCTGGTCAGCATCCTGACAGGTCTCTCCTCCCCGCACCTTCCTGCTTGCCATGCTGACAGGTCCCTCCTCCCTGCACTGCCCCACTCAGCATTCTGACAGGCTACCTGCACCACCCAGGTCAGCATCCTGACAGGTCTTTCCTCCCCACCCTGCCCCGTCCTGCTCAGCCTCCTGACAGCTCCTCTCCGCTGGCAGCTGGATCGACTCTGTGTCCCCTCCGATCCCCGCTGCCTCTGCCAACACAGTCGGGGGAGAGCAGCAGGGATCGGAGGGGACACAGACCGGTGAACAGCGGGGAGGAGAGAAGCTAGGGATGCACGGCATTTTCAAATGTTTTTGTACAATCGGCATTTGAAATTTCAGTGCATCCCTTAACCACTTGCTGACCGGAGTGTTTACACCCCCTTCCTGTCCAGGCCATTTTTCAGTGTTCAGCGCTGCGGTACTTCAACTGACATTTATTCCGTCATGCAACGCTGTGCTGAAATTAATTTTATACCATTTTTTGGGGACAGATAGAGCTTTCCTTTGCTGGTATTTAATCACCACTGCGGGTTTTATTTTTTACTGTATAATGAAAAAAGTATCGAAAATTTTGAAAAAAAACCTGTTCTCCCTACGTTATGTTATAAAACATTTATTATTACCCAATTTTTTGTGGTAAAATATAAAATATGGGGTCACGTCGGGTAAATAGACACCAAACATGTCAAGCTATAAAAATGCGCGCACACATTTAATCGCAAAAAAACTACCATACTCAAAATTGACCATAGCCGACGCTTTAACCCTTTCGCTGCCAAGCCCTCCGGAACATTTTTCAAATCAGCTAATTTTTTTAAAAGCTTTTACCGCTCATCAGTTTAGTGTTATCAGTGATTGATGGCCCTAGAACTATTGCTCTCATTCCGAAGTTCGCGGCGATATGCAACATGTACGGCGCAATGGATGTAATCTGCGTTTTCGCACGTAGGCCGGCTTGACGCATGTTTGCGTGTGGGGGCGGGGGACTTTAATTTTTATTTTATTGCTTTGATATGTGATTTTTAATTTTTTGATTTTTTTTTTGTAACACATTTTTTTATACCTTTTTTTTCCCACTGAACTTTATTGCTATCACATAGGGAGCAAACAAGCTCCCTATGTGATAGCCAATTTGCAGTGACAGGTCCTCTTTATGGAGACATCAGGGGTCTTTAAGACCCCTAATGTCACCTAGGGACCCCCAGAGAAGCTGATGAAGCAGAGACCTGCTTCACCAGCTTCTCTCTGGTTTCTGTACCGGAGAGTGACACTGAATGCAGGAAGTGATGTAATACACATCACTGCCTGCATTCCGAAGAGGAGGAGGAGATCAAATGGAGCTTATGGAGCTCTGTATATTTCCGGCCGTTGAGCTGCTGTGCTGGTCCCAGGCTCACACCGGGCACAGCGGAGCCCGGGATTGCCAACAGCGGCGGCGATGGAGGGGGGGCGCACACCCGACCGCATATTACAAGCGATCGGGCGTCTCTACAGACGCCCGAACGCTTGTATGTAAACAGCCATCGCTGGCTGTTTACATTCAAAGCTGGTTTCCCGCTCATGCCCGCCGGCTAGGGGCAGGCACGAGCGGAACGGGATGGGATGCCTAAAGACGCCCACCCGCCCTCAAGAAGCCGCTGTCCGGCCGTTTAATTACA
The DNA here is from genome assembly GCF_000935625.1 of Nanorana parkeri. Lineage (NCBI taxonomy): Eukaryota > Metazoa > Chordata > Amphibia > Anura > Dicroglossidae > Nanorana > Nanorana parkeri. The sequence continues at coordinate 306,612 of NW_017306775.1, read as the reverse complement.
ACGGCCAGACAGCAGGTGGTTTATGTGATGGAAATATTATTGTTCCAATTAATAGTCTGGCACCAGGTTGTCTTTAAACCTTCCCAAATAAACACAGAAAGCAAATAAAAAAAAGTTCTCCATGGTAATTGGTGAGTTTGCCAATTTTATTGGTGGGTTTGAATTTTTCTAACAATTATTGTTGTTCCCGAGTCTAAACATATCTTTTTATTAGGGATGAACCAATACCGATACTGGTATCGGTGCCGATACTGAACATTTGGGCAAGTACTCGTACCCGTCCAAATGCTCCGATACTTACCTCCGATACCGGAACTTCCGGTCAGAGGGAGAGCTCCCTGACAGCTTCCCTCCTCTCCGCTGGGCGCTGGCAGCTGGATCGACTCTGTGACCCCTCCGATTCCTGCTGCCTCTGCCAACACAGTCGGGGGAGAGCAGCAGGGATCGGAGGGAACACAGACCGGTGAACAGCGGGGGAGGAGAGAAGCTAGGGATGCACTGCATTTCCAATAAGGAAGCCAGGCGGTGGGTTATGACCCGCCTCCCGGCTTCTTGAGTGGCTAGAAAGCCGGCATCACTTGTTGCTAGGCAGCCTGACTTCCTGACCAATAAGGAAGCTGGGCGGCACCTCATGACCCAGTACCCGGCTTCTGATTGGTCAGAAAGGCAGGCAGGCTCGGCAAGTGAAACCTTTGTCTTTCGCTTTAACACCGACTTCACAGGCAATTAGGAAGCCGGGCGACGGGTCATGATCCGCCGCCCGACTTCCTGATATTCGAGGCACACGGCACCGGCAAGTACTGAAAAAAAAATATTGTTACTCGATACCGAAAACCCGGTATCAGTGCATCCCTAGTTTGTACAAACATGGAAGTTTGTGCCAGACACAGCTGGCTTCCATTTCTGGGCAGCTTTAAAGAATGTTCTTCATTATAGCTCTGTATCTTCTTCCTCTGCAGGGTCTATGGGGGACATCACCAAATCTTTTGTGGACTTTACGGACCCTCTAGAGGTGAACAGATATTTCTCCTTCAACGTGTCGTCAGCGCTGTGCCTGACCTCGTCCCTGCTGAAGGTTTACCGGGGACGTCCAGGGCTACAGCGGTTGGTGGTCAATGTCACGTCTTTGGCAGCTCTTCAGCCATTTAAGTCTTGGACGCTGTACTGCGCTGGGAAGGCAGCTCGGGAGATGATGTTCAAGGTGCTGGCCATGGAAGAGCCGGATGTCCGTGTTCTCATCTACGCACCAGGTATTAACTCACTTTCAGTAGATTTCAATGTGTTAAAGATGTAAGCAAAAAGAGCAAATGAGAACTTTGAAAAGACTATTCATAGTATTATCTGCCCCAATTAATGTGCTGCCATTTGCCCACAGGGCCCCTGGATAACATCATGCAGGACCAGGTGCAGAGTCACACACATGATCTCGAGGTCCGCCAACATTTCATAACAATGAAGAAAAGCGGCCAGCTTGTTGACTGTTCCGTCTCTGCGAAGAAAATGATGGACATTCTCGAGGAAGACACCTTCAAATCTGGCGATCACGTGGATTTTTTCGATTAGTTGTTCAGTCAGTGCTAAGTGTGTGCTTTCTCGTTCTGGTTAAAAACATCTGTGCTTGTAATGTCTTGTGCTTAGGGGTGCTGCAGTATGAGAGTACACGCTCACCTGTTTCCCGTGTTGGTAACGCCTTGCAAACATGGACTTTGCAAGCAACAAAAAGCATGTTTTGATAAAGACTTGCTAAAAAGACAGCAAAATCGGAGTTGAAATACATAAATGTGAACTGTCTCAATTGTCAAAGGATGTTTAGCCAGTCTTGTGATCCAGGCACTCCTGTTAGACAGCACAGCCAGGTCCTGCACCCCCTTAGACCCTTCTTTTTACTACAATGCAGCTGAGCAATACCATTACTTCAGGACCCGTCCTGCCTGTAAATGGTCAGTTAATCAGTACACTGATTATAACTCTGTTCTGTTCTCTCCTCCGCTCAGGAAGTCCTCCCAGTGTTAAATAGACAGCACATGTGCATGTCCTTAGATCCTGATTGGCTCAGAATGGCATCACTACTTCTTATGTTATATTATTATGTCCAGGCTGCCAATGGCTAACTAGAAGCTGTAGAAGATCTAGAACAGGCATGTCCCAATATGAGATGACACAGAAGGGCGCCCTTCTCAAGGTACTATGTCCAAAAGTGAAATGCCACAGAGGGGTGCACTTTTCCAGGTACTGTCTCCTAATGTGAGATGCCACAAAGGGGTTCCCTTCCCCAGGTACTACATCCTGATTTGAGATGCCACAGAGGGGTTCCGTTCTCCAGGTACTGCATCCCAATGTGAGGTGTCACACAGGGATGCTCTTCTCCAGGTACTATGTCCTAATGTGAGATACCACAGAGGGATTCAGTTTTCCAGGTACTGCATCCCAATGTGAGATGCCATGGAGAGATTCCCTTCCCCAGGTACTACATCCCAATGTGAGATGCCACAGAGAGATTCCCTTCCCCAGGTACTGCTTCAAAATGTGAGATGCCATGGGGAGATTCCCTTCCCCAGGCACTATGTCCTAATGTAAGATGCCACAGAGGGGTTCCCTTCTCCAGGTACTACATCCCAATGTGAGATGCCACAGAGTGGTTCCCTTCTCCAGGTACTACATCCCAATGTGAGATGCCACAGAGGGGTTCCCTTCTCCAGGTACTACATCCCAATGTGAGATGCCACAGAGGGGTTCCCTTCTCCAGGTACTACATCCCAATGTGAGATGCCACAGAGGGGTTCCCTTCCCCAGGCACAATGTCCTAATGTGAGATGCCACAGAGGGGTTCACTTCTCCAGGTACTACATCCTGATTTGAGATGCCACAGAGGGGTTCCCTTCCCCAGGCACTATGTCCTAATGTGAGATGCCACAGAGGGGTTCACTTCTCCAGGTACTACATCCCAATGTGAGATGCCACAGAGGAGTTCACTTCTCCAGGTACTACATCCCAATGTCAGATGCCACAGAGGGGTTCACTTCTCCAGGTACTACATCCCAATGTAAGATGCCTCAGAGCTCTAGTTTTTGGCAATAGGATAATCCTGGCCCCCAACATTGGATAAAGCCTCGGCTGACACATTTTCTTTCATATGCAATTTATTTAGCAAATAATTATTTGCTTAAGAAAACTGTATACAATGAAGCTAAACATACTGGGGGGAAATGTATCAAAACTGGAGCAGACAGAATCTGGAGCAGTTGCATATGGCAACCAATCAGCAGAAGAAGCTGATTGGTGGCAGCGTCAATTTATCAGCTTTGATAAATTACCCTCACTGAATTTAATAGACTTTGGGTTTTACACTTTAACCCAGAGCAGCCAATAAGATCCCACCTTACATTGGTATAGAGTAGGATAGCAAAAAGTGATCATTGCAGGCCATTGTTCCATCATGGCTGTATAAATGCCTAAAGCTGTGTCAGACTTCCATGAGGTGACCCATCCCAACATCATATTGGAAACTACTCCTTTCCCCAAATAACCAAAAAATGGTTCTAACCGCTATGCATGTCTCTCCGAGCAAAAGATACAAGATCAGACAAAATTAAAATGAAATAGTTATCGGATATACCCTCTATTACAGATAAGGAAGAGAGTGAAGTGTTAACTGGCTCCCTTCCTTCGGTAGTCTCCTCCTTTGACATAGCTACATATAGCTGTAGATGGAGACAGAGATCTGTCGACGTTGACAATACAATGCTGTTGACGCAAGACCTGTGAGTGGCTCTATACCTATCTCCGTTTTTAATCAACATCTCTGTGTGGATGTGCACTCAGGTATTTACTTCACAGACATGGTTCGGTGGGTATTCTTGGGACTGTTTACAGATACAGTCAGATATGTCCACCATTCTTTATACCCTGTTTCCCCGAAAAAAAAGACCTACCCGAAAAAAAGGCCTAGTACTATTTTTGGGAATTGATAAAATATAAGACCTACCCCGAAAATAAGACCTAGTTGGGACCATTCCCCGGGCCGGTGGTGGCATAAGGAGGAACATGAAGAGCCGCAGGAGAGGCGGGAGAGAATCAGCGGTGCCAATGAAGCCCACGCTAGAGGAAGCGAGGCGACACCGGAGGGAGCAGAGCCGCATAAGCCAATGCCTCCTCTATAGCGCCGGCTCTTGTCACAGGCGGAGTGATACCAAATGCACTCCGCCTGTGAGGAATTGATAGTGAAAGTGCGCTTCGCTCATTCTGGCCAGCGATTGGTTAGCAAATTGCTCTTGGAAAGGTACGGCACCCCTGATTACCAAATTTTTGTGCATGAATACATGTAGACTGTTGTACATGAATGTGTGTGGATTGTTGTACATTAAAAAAAAAAAAAAAAATAAGACCTACCCCGAAAATAAGACCTAGTGTGTTTTTTTGAGCAAAAAAATAAATAAGACAGTGTCTTATTTTTGGGGAAACACGGTATACAGCAGCCAGGTTTTTTTGCACATAGGTAGGATGGATGATATTTGTTTCATTTGTCATAAAGAGCTCAGTCATCTCCTGCATATGACCTGGAGCTGCTCTAGTCTCAGACCTTTTTAGGTCAAGTGTCCCAGAAGTTATGTCTGACACATTTGATATACCAAACCTATATAACCCTGCCATTCGCCTACCTGGTATACTGACGGACTAACAGATTGATGATACATTTCAAACTTTCCTCCCATTCCTTCTTTTTTATGCAAGAAAACAAAACAGTAGTTTGAAAGCTTCCTAAAACACTCGCTGGTACACCAAGTCATACCTCGTTGTTACAAACTTACTTCCAGAAGGTGCCCCAAACAATTCATATCATTTGAGATAGATGGCTGGACGGGACGGTAGGCTCTTCCCAACACCCTTGAACATCCTAGGCCTATATTCCTAACTTCCCCTTTATAATATCAACTCACACATGATGGTGCTCTGGATATTCAGTTGGGATGACCACAATATGGTCTTACTTGACATCCCACCCAACCAACCAACCAACCAACGGCCATTTACATATTACACAATGAAACCCCTTTGCATTGCTGGTGTACTTTTATATTTCTTTGTTTTTTTTACAATTGTTTTTGGTTGGTTACAACATTTCTGTAACATTAAAACAGGGGAGAAAAATTGGGGATAGATAACCTTCTAGCTATCGATACCTAAGTTACTGATATATGAGCAAGATATCCATCTTTTCACAACAGATCGTGTCCTATGTGGATAACCTGATAGTTCTGCGTTATATACAGGGTTATTCACAGAAGGGTGAAGAGTTTGGGGAAGGCCGGAGAAATTAACAATCTAGGACAACATCGCTGATTTGGAGAAATTGTCCAATTCAGCTCACCTTCCAGTTCAGCGATGTTGTTCTAGATTGTTCCCTTCTCCGGCCTTCTCCAAACTCTTCACCCTTCTGTGAATAACCCTGATAGAGAAGATAACTGCTGGACTTTGTAATTATTTTGTGTCTTGTCTTTATATGTCTGTAATACATGATTATCTTTACCTGAACATTGAAATAAAAAAGCATCTTTACAAAAGCGATGATTCTCAATATTATATACAGTATCTATGGCTAGACTAATAAGCATATAGGTGACACCGGAAGTTGTAAAGCTGCAACATGGATAGTGTCACCCTCCTGGCTATGCAGTGTACAAGGATGTGTGAATAACCAGTGTGTCTGAACAGAATGACAAATGTATCAGCATGTAAAGCAGTTTGCATTTCAATTGCCACCCTGCCCCCGGGCCCAGTCCGCCACTGGGTCAGACTAATCCAGCACGTTATTAATATGAGTGCCCCACTCAATATGGCCGCAAGCGAGGGGCATACTGAGTGGGGCAACTCAGATTAATAACGTCCGAGAAAGAGAAGAGAAAACAGAGGCGAGCGAGCGAGTCCTGAAGTTGATGTGTTGGAAGCAGAAAAAATGGGCAAGCGTGAGGATTTGAGTGACTTTGACAAGAACCAAATTGTGATTGGTAGATGACCGGGTCAGAGCAACTCCTAAACTGCATCTCTTTTGGGATGTTCCCGGTCTGCAGTGGTCAGGACCAACCAAAAGTGGTCAAAGGAAGGAAAACTGGTGAACCGGCAACAGGGTCGTGGGCGGCCAAGGCTCATTGATGCATGTGGGGAGGGAAGGCTGGCCCATGGAGTCCGATCCAATAGAAGAGCTACTGTAGCTCAGATTGCTGGAAATGTTAATGCTGGTTCCAATCGGAAGGTGTCTGAACACACAGAGCATCACAGTTTGTTATGTATGGGGCTGCGTAGTCGTTATATATATATA
>NW_017306775.1:296706-300261 GCF_000935625.1 Nanorana parkeri | reverse complement strand
TATATATATATATATATATATGGCAGTGGTTCTCAACCTGTGTAACCTCCGGACCCACATTTGTCCTTGGTCATTAAGTCGCGACCAAAGACGCATTGCAATGGAACGCACGACATTGCGGTACCGCGCATTCTGGTGCAGGCGATTGAACTGTGGGCAGGAGGTACGTTTCGGGGTGCCATTCAAATGAATGGCAACACAACACACCTCCTGCACCAGAACGTGTAGTAGGTGCGATTGCGTGGTACAGTGCATTAATTGCACAGGACTGTTTGATTAACACTGTACTAGTGTGAACGGGCCCCCAAATGACTGACGGACACACACAACCACAGACACAATCTCACACATATATACACCCAGTCTCCCTACCTTATGAGAACTGAAGTGGATCCTCAGGCTGGGGTCCAATTTGGGTTGCTGTGACAGAGCTCCATCCAAATGTGCATCGCTTGTACAATTCCCTTGCATGCCCTGTAGAGGTGCCCAGGAGCCACAATGTGATGTCACTCCAGTCCAGGCACCGCTACATGGCACGAGAGGGAGCTGTAAGCAATGCATGTATGAATGGAGCTCCCACGCGACCATAGCTCCAGCCCACCCCACCCCACCTCAAGTTGACACTCGGTGCCGGGCGGCATATTTTGAATGGCTGCTTGGCGTGAGAACTGACAGTGCTGCGGTAGGGGGAGGCTGAGAAGCCTCACACCTAGAAAAGTGGAAGGCACGCGGCGACCAACTGAACATGGGGTCGCGACCCACCAGATGACAACCAAGGATATATAGTATATGAAACGAAAACTTTCTTGTGAATAGAACTTGAAGGGAATGCAGGTGAAGTGTCAGTATTGTCGCTGGTTGACTATTATTCTTGCTCAGTACACACTCAGTTCATTAGAGGTGTTGCTGCATTTCACATTGGTGTGGTTTGCTATGAAACGTAAGTTTCACGATCCAAACGTACACTAACGGGGTCTATTTATAATCAATAATCAGAGCCGTGTACCCTGTCAATCTCTGTCAACATTTATTCTGTGCGAATAGAGGGCAAAATGAACGTACTTAGGGGGTTATTCACAAAGCTGCCGAAAGCCGTCTCCGCCCAGTTGGTATTGTTTAATGACAGAACAGCATTCCCAGGTCATTTGGGGACGCTGGTCTGCCATTACAACTGGGCGGAGCCAACCGTGAGTTCACGGCTGGCTCCGCCCAGCTGTCATTTGCGGTGCATGGCCGGCCTTCGGCTGTCACTTAGGCTCAGTCGAGCCGAAGCATATGCCTTTGCCTCGGCTGAGCCGCTTGGCCGCCTTCGGCAGCTGTATGGGCTACAGTGAATAGCCCGTACAGCAGCCCTTCGGTTCGACTGAACTGAAGGGCTCCCGCAACCGACGCTAGCCGAAGGATCAGCTGAAGCTACAGCTGATCCTTCGGCTAGCTTTGTGAATAGACCCCTTAGTACCCCTTAGAGAGCCCGACAGTTGCTCGAGAGAGAGAGAGAGGAGGGGACCTGGTGGTATACCTTATCCCGCCAGGTGACGTCCCCTCCTCTCTCTGCCGGCGTCCATCACCAAGATGGCCGCCGGCGGGTAACAGCAGTACAGCGCATGACGTCATCATGCACGATGATGTCACACTTACGCGATGACGTCACTGGGGGGTGTCACCCGGTACCTGGTGCTCCTTTTTGGAACAGAGGGTGCTAAAGGAGCATTATTTTGATATTCAATACTCACAGCAAACAAGGACCACACGGCATGTATTGGACATCAGTGTAGACCAGGGGCGCCCACAATTTTTCATCTGGAGATCTACTTTTCAAATGATGAGCTCAATGAGATCTACCAACGCAAAAACACCTGCATTCAGGGGCGGGAGGGGGCGTGGTGGTGCATTGAGGTCAACCGGCTCTCTCTCTCCTCGCGCTCTCTCCTTTTTCTCCCCTGTTTTTATCTGCTGTCTCTTCTCTCACTTTCTCTGCTGTCTCTCCCCTGTCTGTCTTTTCTTACCTCCATTGCAAAGTCTCCTCTCCTCTCTCCTTCCCATCTACGGCGTCTGACACATTCAGCCGCACGAGCACGGCGGGAGGACAGGACACAGGTCAGTGAGCTGATCGCGGTCTACCAGTGTTCGCTTTGCGATCTACTGGTAGAGCGCGATCTGCCTAATGGGCACCCCTGGCGTAGACCAGATTGATATATGTTGTTATAATTTACACACAAGATATATGCTTCTGAACACTTTTGTAGATTTAGACACGTTTATTTTTTCAAGGTTTATATTTGATACATTTTTATAACACATTTTTCCGTTTACTGAACAGTCGTTTTTTACACATTGTTTCACTTTGGAATATCATCCTTTTATACACTGTCAGTTTTCTCACTTCATTTGTATAGATGTGTTGCTCCTTTTTGGAACAGAGGGTGCTAAAGGAGCATTATTTTGATATTCAATACTCACAGCAAACAAGGACCACACGGCATGTATTGGACATCAGTGTAGACCAGGGGCGCCCACAATTTTTCATCTGGAGATCTACTTTTCAAATGATGAGCTCAATGAGATCTACCAACGCAAAAACACCTGCATTCAGGGGCGGGAGGGGGCGTGGTGGTGCATTGAGGTCAACCGGCTCTCTCTCTCCTCGCGCTCTCTCCTTTTTCTCCCCTGTTTTTATCTGCTGTCTCTTCTCTCACTTTCTCTGCTGTCTCTCCCCTGTCTGTCTTTTCTTACCTCCATTGCAAAGTCTCCTCTCCTCTCTCCTTCCCATCTACGGCGTCTGACACATTCAGCCGCACGAGCACGGCGGGAGGACAGGACACAGGTCAGTGAGCTGATCGCGGTCTACCAGTGTTCGCTTTGCGATCTACTGGTAGAGCGCGATCTGCCTAATGGGCACCCCTGGCGTAGACCAGATTGATATATGTTGTTATAATTTACACACAAGATATATGCTTCTGAACACTTTTGTAGATTTAGACACGTTTATTTTTTCAAGGTTTATATTTGATACATTTTTATAACACATTTTTCCGTTTACTGAACAGTCGTTTTTTACACATTGTTTCACTTTGGAATATCATCCTTTTATACACTGTCAGTTTTCTCACTTCATTTGTATAGATGTGATTGACACTTTTTGATAGCTAATTATATTTTCTGATGAATGCTTCATGCTGGGATCATAATAGTTTGATCTTCGTGTTTCCATCACTGAATGACGTTTAGCGCTGTACTATTTAACACAATCTTTACTCTAGGGGCCTAGTGCCTGAGTCCAGCAGCTTTTCGTACACTTTCAGTTTTATAGAAATCATATTTGTAGTTCCTGGGTCATACATTTTATTTATTTATTTATTCACCTATTACTGCCATTTTACCATTAGCGCAAGTTCTTGCGAATACCAATCAGATTAGGTCCAGTGATTGCGACCATACATCTGCGCTATCATGCATGCCCACAATGAAAGCATCCTACAGCAATTTTATCACCGCTCCTCCCATTATACACAGATGGAGATGCAGCAAGCTTTAGACAGATGCATATATTATTAT
>NW_017306775.1:293483-296208 GCF_000935625.1 Nanorana parkeri | reverse complement strand
ATAACACCCTTCCGTGCCATGAATAGAAAACTGCATTGCGGATGTTTCATGGCATTAGAAACTACAGAGCGTCTGTTGTTTTCAATTAGTCACCCCTGGTCTGGAAGGCTTGCAGTACCCACCAGAGGACCACCGCCAAGAAGCAGCACTTATATGCTATGGACTAATATTAATAACCCCCGGGACATATATTGTTATATATTCTTACAAACTATGCAAAGGAACAAGGTTGTTTTGTAATAAATTAAAGCACACTGATAATATTATTTACAATGAGTTGATATTAAGGGATCTATATATAAATAAGTTCAAACAAGTTTCACAGCCAGGGCCGGATTTTCTCTCTCTGTAGATCACTTCTACAAAACAATCGGTGGCTTCCCCGCTGTACATTTAGCTCTGCTTGCCCAAAGCAGGGCTAAATGTAGAAGACAACTACCCACCCGGGCATCAGGAGATAGGAATTCCACACCCCTGCTGCCCCTCTACTCCTTGCTGCCCCGGGGCTGGGCCTTGGTTGGCCTTGCGGGAAATCCGGCCCTGGGCACACCAACCTAATGTGATTAGAAAATATTGTGAATCATGGGTGAAAGTTGTGTGGCTCTTGTGTTAAAAAAATGTATAAATATACCTCTCAATCTTATGCAAAATGCAAAGTTATGCACTTTGGGATTAAAAATAAGCAAATGGGTTATAAAATTATGGGTATGCCGCTAGGGAAGTCGGAAATGGAGAAAGATTTGTAGACCATAAACTGAATAATAGATTACAGGATGTAAGTAAAGCTAGTAGAGTCCTGTCCTGCATCAAGAACGGAATGTTTTGCAGGGACAAGTCTATAATTTTGCCACTTTACACCTCACTGGTTCGGCCTCACCTGGAGTATGCGGTGCAGTTTTGGGCACCGGTCCACAGAAAGGACGTCCTTGAACTGGAGAGAGTCCAGCGGAGGGCGACCAAAATCATCAAGGGGATGGAGGACCAGAGCTACGAGACAAGGCTACTAAATTTAAACATGTTTACGTTGGAAGTAAGGAGATTAAGGGGGGGCATAATTTTCATGTACAAGATGTTCTATAGTCATAGCAACTTTAGCAACAAACTCTTTCAGATTAATTCCGTAACAAAGACTAGAGGACACCACCTAAAACTGGTAGATAAAAAAATCAACCACAAGGGGCGAAGGGGGTTAGGGTCTGGAACTCGCTGCCTCATGCTGTGATTTCAGCTAAGAGTGTGGAATCATTATGTCTTATTTCTCTTTGTTTTTATTTATTATTATTTTATTTTTTTTGCTGTGCACAGTATGCTTTACAAATAAATATTTAATATAGAATGCACTCAAGACACAGAACAAACAGAGTGTTATGGGAGTTCTAAGGAGAGAACCCACCCCAAGCTGTTTGCCTTCAGTCTCTCTCTCTCTCTCTTATTAATAATCCATGGTCCTGTTTGGACAGGCCGGCAGTTCGGAGGAGTCACTGCTGTGTGTACATTCCAGCTTGCGTTATTGAACTCTGTAAACAACAAGATTTATTTTTTTACAAAGCAGGTAACAGTAGTTGGAGATTACTAAGAGACAGCTCGGAGCTCCCCCTAGTGGCTGGAGATCAAACATCATGCAGTAGTGCGGAGCATTAACTGGGTTTTATTTTTAGAATTCTGTATATATATTTCTTATGCTCGGGGCTTAAACACACAATTTTATAGATATATTTTTTGTACGGTAAAAATGAAAAACTGCCCATAAAACATAATCAGGGGAGACAGAGGAAATGCTTCCTCCTACCTGCAGCAGACTGATCACTGGGGAGACAGGAGACTAAGGAAATGATTACTCCTACCTGCAGCAGACTGATCACTAGGGGAGGGGAGACAGAGGAAATGCTTCCTCCTGCCCGCAGCAGACTGATCACTGGGGGAGAGGAGACTAAGGAAATGCTTCCTCCTGCCTGCAGCAGACTGATCACTGGGGGAGAGGAGACTAAGGAAATGCTTCCTCCTGCCTGCCGCTGAAAGTAAAAACAATATGTTTCAAATTGGGTTTTTTTAAGGCGCCGCTCACACAAAATGAACGTTTATAGATATGTGTAGGGCAAATTGCTGATCTCTGCAAGCTGTGCTGTACGTGACATTCTCCTGACCAAAGTCTTCATTGTCAGTGTACTCTGTATCTGATTTCATTTTTAAACGACCCTTTAGGTCCTCAGAGACACAGAGTCCTCAGAGACACACAGAGTCCTCATAGACACACAGAGTCCTCATAGACACAGAGTCCTCATAGACACACAGAGTTCTCATAGACACACAGAGTCCTCATAGACACAGAGTCCTCAGAGACACACAGAGTCCTCATAGACACACAGAGTCCTCATAGACACAGAGTCCTCAGAGACACACAGAGTCCTCAGAGACACAGAGTCCTCAGAGACACAGAGTCCTCAGAGTCACACAGAGTCCTCAAAGACACAGAGTCCTCATAGACACACAGAGTCTTCATAGACACACAGAGTCCTCATAGACACACAGAGTCCTCATAGACACACAGAGTCCTCAGAGACACACAGAGTCCTCAGACACACAGAGTCCTCAGAGACACACAGAGTCCTCAGACACACAGAGTTCTCAGAGACACAGAGTGCTCATAGACACACAGAGTCCTCAGACACACAGAGTTCTCAGAGACACAGAGTCCTCATAGACACACAGAGTCCTCAGAGACACA
>NW_017306775.1:290075-293244 GCF_000935625.1 Nanorana parkeri | reverse complement strand
ACACAGAGTCCTCAATCTCTTTTTCTGCAGCCCCTGTTATCAATGAACAGGAATCCTCTATACTGATTGTTTCATTGATAACTTGATAACAGAGTGTGTTTACTATAACCACAATCATGAATGAACAGGAGGGGATGTAGATCACTTCCCATTCATTCATAATTAAGGATATAGTAACCATACTCTGTCCTCAATTATCTACAAACACTCAGCGATCACTGATCACTGACTGCTTGTACCCGCTCTCCTTTCTGACACGCTCTCACAGGAGGCTGAGCGAGCGGTGCGGGAGGAGAGCTCAGCCTCCTGTGACAGCGCTGTCTCCGCCCCAGTTCTCATAGACACAGAGTCCTCAGAGACACAGAGTCTTCAGAGACACACAGAGTTCTCATAGACACATGTTGGAGGAGAGACGCCGGCCGCTCACAGCGCTCTCCTCCCACAGCCCTCGGCCGGCTGTGACACTTTCTCTCCTCCCTGCTGGGACACAGAGCAGCGCTCTTTTTTGTTTTAACTTGGGGGAGGGCCCCTCCTAACATTCCTACCAGGCCTAAAGGGTCTGGTATGAATTGGGGGGGGAACCTCACGCTTTTTTTTTTTCATCTTCTGCAAACTGAAATGTTTTTTCTAATGTCACTCCAATAAACAAACTTTTTAGCGGACTACCGCTAACGAATTTCGGGAAATCGGGAATTCGGATTCGTTTGCATTCGTTATAGCTGTAATTCGGAATTCGGATGCATCCAAATCTCAGAATTTCCGAAAATTCGTCCGAATTTCGATTTGGAACGAAACGAATCGCACATGTCTACAAAATACATCTATATCCGCATTAGGCGCGGTCCTTCTCTCTTCCCCCCAACCCTTAAGGCATTTTGTATTTATAAAAGTAGAAAGGAAACATCACATCATGGCAGACCGCATGGCCCAGCCCAACAACAAGAGGGGCCAATACCAATCCGGCCTACCCCTGGGGGGTACACAAAGACAGACAATACATATAACATAAAACAAGGCATCACACAGGGAAACAATTAGCACAGAACAAAGAAAAGGACACAAAGGGACCCCGGGTTCCCGTCAGCACGGAATGCTCATGATACCATAAATGCGGGATACAAGGGCCCTCCTTCCAAACCGCCTCATCATCACTGATTCCGCCCTGACACACAGTAGAGAATGCACCTGAGTCTCTGAACAGGAACCAGGCTCCCCATGTGGCAACAAAACTGGACTGGGACCCATTCAATGAGGAAGTCAAGTCTTCCATCAGCTTGATCTCCTCCACCCGTCCTGCCCGCATCTCAAGGGACGGCGGTCGGGCTTGCTTCCATAAGGCTGGTGCGCAAGCCTTCGCCGCATTCCACGTATGAATCAATAGTGAGCGTGTATATTGTTTCCGAGACAGCGGGGCTAAGTGATGGAGATAAACCGAGGGAGTAAATAGTAGCGTGAGACCCGTGATGTCCCTGATCAATGTGGCAACTTGTGACCAAAAAAGTTTGACTTTTCAGCAGTCCCAGAAAACATGCATTAGGGAACCCAACTCCTCCCCACAACGCCAGCACAACTGCGACACAGAGGGGTGCATGGTATGGAGGGTCATAGCTACCCTGTACCATCTGGTCAAAAGTTTACAACCCGCTTCCTGATATTTATTTGAAATCGAGGACTTAAAGTGACATTAAACCCTCAGATTTTTTAACATAAACCAATACTGTAATGTGTGCCTTACTGTAATCCATGGTAGTTTCCCTTCTCTTTGCTGCTCTTCCTTTTAAATCTGTATCTGTTCTCATGCTGGGGAGAACTTCTGTTTTGCAGCAGACTGCCTTGTCTCTGGAATGGCTACATGGTGTCTGTGTATAGGTTCACAACCTGAGCCAGCACTACGGGAAGAGGCACTCAGCTGCAAAGGGAAGTTCTGCTCAGCATGATAAGAAATACGGATTTAAAAGGAAGAGCAGCAAAGAGAAGGGAAACTACCATGGATTACAGTAAGGCGCACATTACAGTATTGGTTTATGTTAGAAAATCTGAGGGTTTAATGTCACTTTAAGGGCAAAATGGAACATACATAGCCCTGTTGAGGGCTAAAATCTACACCCAGATCAGAGGTCCACTGCCTAACAAAGTAAGGCCCCGTTCCCACTGCGCGATATGCAAAACGCGTGTTTGTCGTGCGATTTGCATATTGCGCGATATCGCGAGATTTGCCGCGCGATATAGCGTTCAAGCTTGCATTGAGCAAGCTTGAATCGCGGCTAAATCCGCTCCAAAAAGGGTCCTGCTGTAGCGACACACGACCCGCGACAGCAGGACCCTTTGCCCCATTGAAATGCATTGGAGCGCGATATCGCGCGGTAATTTGCCGCGATATCGCGGGAATTACTGCGCGATAAACCGCTCAATGTGAACGGGGCTTAAGGGTGGGGAAGGTCTGGAGGGTTACGCAGACAATTCACCAAGTAAGACAAGGTGTGTCTTGTCGGCTCTGACTCCGTCAACTGTCTAGGAGGACATTTCCGATCTGAAAAGGAACAGAAATAGTGCCGCACCTGTAAAGCGCTCCATAATCGTACGGGTGGGTCAGTAAGAGTCTGAATCTGAGCTACTTGTTTCCAGTGCTCTGTGTCTCTAAAGTGGTATCGTTTTGTATGACCCGAGTTCTGGCCAGTGGAGTAAGCAGACCCGGAGGGAAATGAGGGTTCCCCACTACCGGTGTCAAGGGTGATGTTAGAGGAGACAGGCCGGGAGAGGGGAGCTCACTGAAAGCATAGTGGGCCGACCCAGTGGGTTTGACCAGTAGGAGAGTGGTAATTTCGGAAAGATCCATGGAATACCCTGCAACGGCAGACGGCAGTCCTCTTGTTCCAAAGCCACCTATAATTTCTGGTCAACATTACAGCACCAATCAACAATCACAGAAAGGTGGTCTGCTCTATAGTAATAAAGTGCAGGGTCAGGAAATCCCAAGCCCCCCGCTGCCCTAGGTCTGGACAGGATTTGATGGCGCAATCGAGCCCGCTTATTAGCCCAAAGAAAGGCCAGGAAGCGGGATCGCAGCTGTCGCAGGTATACATTAGGTACGGTAATTACTATTGTTATTATTCTTCTTTTATTATTATTATTCTTGTATTGTTATTATTATTGTTGTTATTATTCTTTT
>NW_017306775.1:273582-288794 GCF_000935625.1 Nanorana parkeri | reverse complement strand
GTTGTTGTTGTCAATTTTATATTATTATTGTTATTATTACTATTATTATTAGTGTTATTACTATTTATGTGATTATTATTTTGTTCTTGCCGTTGTTGTTATGATTACTATTATTATTAGTGCTGTTATGATTCTTTTTATCATTATTATTATTATTATTACTGTTGTTGTCATTATGCTAGTATAACGTTTACCCCCGGCACTGCTCCCTAGTAATGTACTGACTATGCTGAAAGCTCTCCAGCTGCCTGTCCTTGATTTATTCATACTTTATATGAAAGTCAATGACACATTATTGTCACAGTTGACACTGCCAGCTGCCACAGGGAGAGTAAGCCAGAGGGCCCCTGTCTACATTTTTCAACAGGGCCCCATGATTGGTAGTCACGCCCCTGATTCCAGCCCTGCATATGACTCTATGTATTCTGATCAGGAATGGGTTAATCCGGAAACCAGTCCGCCAGGTGGTTTCCATTTGCACGGTATTGTTTGTCTGCTTTCATTGCTAATAAAGATTGTTAAAAAAAAAAGGAGCAGGAGGGGTTGTATAGGGAGCAGAGGAGGATTGCAGGCAGTGCGTGTACTTTATACTCGGCAGGAGATGGATGGGGAGCCGAGCTGCAGCCTGGGCACTGTGGTGTGTGTTATCACAGGAGCCTCCCGGGGGCTTGGCAGGAGCCTGGCATGGGAGCTGTGCCCCAGAGTGATGCCAGGCTCTGCCCTACTGCTGGTGGCCCGCACAGAGCAGGCGCTGCGCGTGTTGGCGGAGGAGCTGACACTCCAGTACCCAGAGATCAGAGTGAGATGGGTGGCAGCAGATCTGGGCACAGAGGACGGGGTGAGGAGGGCGGTGCAAGGCGCGCAGGAGCTGAACGGAGGGGACACGGCACAAAGGGTCCTCATTATCAACAATGCAGGTGAGAGCGCACCGCGCCAATATTATAAATCCACTGTATACTATTATAAAACCACCGTATACTATGCTATTATAGAACCACCGTATACTATGCTATTATAGAACCACCGTATACTATTATAGAACCACCGTATACTATTATAAAACCACCGTATACTATGCTATTATAGAACCACCGTATACTATTATAGAACCACCGTATACTATGCTATTATAGAACCACCGTATACTATTATAGAACCACCGTATACTATGCTATTATAGAACCACCGTATACTATGCTATTATAGAACCACCGTATACTATTATAGAACCACCGTATACTATTATAGAACCACCGTATACTATTATAGAACCACCGTATACCATGCTATTATAGAACCACCGTATACTATGCTATTATAGAACCACCGTATACTATGCTATTATAGAACCACCGTATACTATGCTATTATAAAACCACCGTACACTATTATAAAACCACCGTATACTATGCTATTATAAAACCAGCGTATACTATTATAAAACCACCGTATACTATGCTATTATAGAACCACCGTATACTATGCTATTATAAAACCACCGTATACTATGCTATTATAGAACCACCGTATACTATTATAAAACCACCGTATACTATTATAAAACCACCGTATACTATGCTATTATAAAACCACCGTATACTATGCTATTATAAGGCCCCGTTCACATTGAGCGATTTATCGCGCAATTTTTGTAGCGATATCGCTCATATTTCCGCGCTATATCGCTCTATGTAGCTTCACCAATACATTTCAATGTAGCTGTTCACATCTCGTCGCTCAATATCGCTGGTAGCTTGTCGCTTCTACATGACCCTTTTTTAGAGCGATTTTGAGCGATATTGCTCCTGATTGCATACAGCCCAATAGGAAGAAGTCGCGCTCAACGTCGCTCAATGTCGCGCAATTTCCATGTCGCTCAGTGTGAATGGGGTCTCAAACCAGCGTATACTATGCTATTATAAAACCAGCGTATACTATGCTATTATAAAACCAGCGTATACTATGCTATTATAAAACCAGCGTATACTATTATAAAACCACCGTATACTATTATAAAACCAGCGTATACTATTATAAAACCAGCGTATACTATTATAAAACCACCGTATACTATTATAAAACCAGCGTATACTATGCTATTATAAAACCAGCGTATACTATTATAAAACCACCGTATACTATTATAAAACCAGCGTATACTATTATAAAACCAGCGTATACTATTATAAAACCAGCGTATACTATTATAAAACCAGCGTATACTATTATAAAACCAGCGTATACTATTATAAAACCAGCGTATACTATGCTATTATAAAACCAGCGTATACTATGCTATTATAAAACCACCGTATACTATTATAAAACCACCGTATACTATTATAAAACCACCGTATACTATTATAAAACCAGCGTATACTATTATAAAACCACCGTATACTATTATAAAACCAGCGTATACTATGCTATTATAAAACCAGCGTATACTATTATAAAACCACCGTATACTATTATAAAACCAGCGTATACTATGCTATTATAAAACCAGCGTATACTATGCTATTATAGAACCACCGTATACCATGCTATTATAGAACCACCGTATACCATGCTATTATAAAACTGTATGTGGCTAATAAATCAAATGATAATGTTCAGTGTATGAACAGCTTTTATTTCATACTTTCATTTCAGCAAATGTGACCGTGATCTAAACCCAGGAAGTGAAAATGTGATATATACTGACCCCCACACTGGGGTGCCTGACCCCGATAATACCCCTTCATTGGTGGCCAGTGGCAGTGCAGGTAACCCCCATCTCACGTTGGTGGTCACTGACCCCAATGCTGGGGATTAATATTGGGGTCACTGACACCAATGCTGGGGGGTTCTTACAAGGGATGCACCAATACCGTTTTTTCGGTATCAAGTACCGATATTTTTTGTTTCGGTACTCACTGATACCGAGCACCGGTGCCGTGTACCCAGATTATAAGGAAGTCATGATCCGCCGCCCGGCTTCCTGATTGCCTGTGAAGATGGTGTTCTAGCAAAAGAACACCAGCTTCACTTGCCGAGGCTGCCTGGCTTCCTGACCAATCAGGAAGCCAGGAGGTGAGTAATGAGGTGCCGTCCGGCTTCCTGATAGGTCAGGAAGCCAGGCTGCCTAGTAACAAGTGAAGCCGGGTTCCTAGCCAATCAGGGAGCCAGACGTCACATCAGGACCCGCCTCCCGGCTTCCTGTTCGGTTATAAAGCCGGTGTCACTTGTTCCTTGGCAGCCTGGCTTCCTGACCGATCAGGAAGCCAGGAGGGAGGTCATTACAACCACCTGGCTTCCTGATTGGTTAGGAAGCCAGGCAACAAGTGAAGCCGGCTTCCTAGCCAAACAGGAAGCTGGGAGGCGGGTCATAACCTACCGCCCGGCTTCCTGATTGGAAAGGAAGCCGGCTCCATGCTTCCCCTGCACTTGTGATCAGAGGGAGATCGCCCTCTGACCACAAGGTCCGGTATCAGAGGTAAGTATCAGAGCATTTGGGCGGTATCGGCACCGATGCTAGTATCGGTACATCCCTACTTATTACTGTGTCCATTCACATTTAAACAGTACAACAGCAAAAAGTTTCCCAGCACTCACCAGCCAGGATGCAAAAAAACCTGTCTGACCGCTAAGGTTAAAAGCAGAGGTTTTAGATACACGTCTTCTGCATGGTATATACTGTATAAAGCCCTTCCATGTGCACCTTGCTCTAACTCTGGTGATGAGTCGATGAGTGCGTTTCCCATTTGTTTTGCTTGCATTGACATTTTAATGTGACACTAAACTGAGGAGTTAAAAGAGAACTATGGGGGTCAGTGTTTTTCCACATAGTTCTCTTAAGGGTCACGGGAGTACATAAACTAGCGTCCTCCCGTGACCCAAAGCTCAGTATATAGGGAGCTACAGCTCGCAGTTTACCGAGACCTCCCGCAACCAGGGCAGATCCTGACATTACTGCCGAGATCCACCCAGCTGCGTGAGTGACAGCTGGCTCTGCCTATCTAGAGGCAGAGCCAGCTGTACCCGCCCCCTCCCCTGTCCATTCTGCCAGTCAGTGCTGGAGGATCAGAGAGGGGAGGGGGGACCCCTTTGGGGAGCTGTGACTGACAGTCTTGGCTCCCTGCAAGGAGATGATGGAGAAGTGAGTGAGCGATGGTATGTGTTCGTTCACTTCCCGATCAATAGAGCCGATGTGTGACAGTTTAATTGTCGCACGTCGGCTCGAACTATGAGGCTGAGTGATTTTCACTCACCTCATAGTTCTCCTTTTAAATCTTAAAAATACATTCAGGTACCTTAACTATTAAAAAAACAATGTATCTTATTTGTGTATCACTCGGCTGTAGATCCTCAAATCATCTCTGAATTGGTGCTGACACTGTCCTTCCTTCTGGAGGGTGGCTACTATTGTTCCCCATGGTCCCTGTGTGTGTTGTAATGTAGTCACCGCTCCAAGCTCACTCCTGAGGACTATCCCCCCCTCCAGAAGGAAGGACAGTGTCCGCATGAATTCAGAGATGATTTGAGACTCTACAGCCGAGTGATACACAAATAAGATACATTTTTGGTAATCGTTAAGGTGCTTGAATGTATTTTTAAGATTTATCTCCTGAGTTTAGTGTCACCCTAATGCATGAAGTTACTATTACTGTCACCACCAATGGGGCTCATTTGACTCCCACGTTGTCTTCAATATGCATCAGGACCAAAATTATCAGACCTCCAATTCATTTGGCATGAGCGACCTAACTTGATGCTGTGTACTTCAATGCACAAAGACGAGCTGCTATTGTGTGGCCCTTTGAAAGTGTTGGGGGCCACACCATATAATTGTCAGGTTGACCACCCCAGTGTTAGCCTGGGAGCTTTTGGTGGTTACGTGTGCTATTCTGCCGAGCACCGTTTCCCAGGAGCAGTATCTGTAGTAAATAATTTTCATGATGGAATTCCAGTCTCCATCGCCATCTTACCTCCTGGTGAATCATTTCCATGAGAGAATTCCAGGTTTTAGCAGTTGCTGCGTTTTGCTGGTTCTGGAATGGAAGGGATCAAGTATGTATATTGTCTGGCCTCCTAGTGTCCTTGCTGTATTACGTCCTGACTCTATCATTTCATGTTCTCTACCTCTTAACAATTGTTCCAGAATGTGTTTTGTTATATAACCCTGGTGCCCAACATACGGCCCACAGGCTCTCTGTGTGGCCTGACTCGTCCTAGCCGGGGTCTACCACTTGTTAAACATTTTGCAGAGGGATGCCGGGATGTTATGGAAATTCGCTTGGGTTAAACGCACAAATCCATGCTGCGCTAAAGTGCACCAAAGTATGCCAAACGCAAAGAATTTCCCCGTGCTTAAAAGCACGTGTATTACGCTCTTTTGTGCAAGGACCGAAGGTACTTCCATTGAATCGTGTAGAGTCAAGACAAGGTGATGCTTTCATTGTGGAGATTCTGTTCCAAGAGCCCCCAGCACAGTATATCTGTTTATTTTTATATGTGACAAAACAGGAAGTGACAAAACAGGAAATTATGTCAACAACCAACATCACTTCCTCAATACACCAACATCACATAGCCAATGAAACACATGTACAATAGAAAAGGGAGTGTATCTCTGTATCATAGTAGAAGCGGTGTGCACAAACCCGTGTGCACAGCCGCATGTTTTCCTAGCCGCCATCTTTCCAGACCCACAAACGCAATCTCCCATTAACACTGGAGCTAACTTTATCCAGCATTGCTCAGTGATCAATGCCCAATAAAGTTATTATGTTTCTCATGAATGGAAGCTTATCTGCAGGGACAATGCCATACCATTTCCAGCGCGCTGATCAGACGCATCAGAAATACGAACGCACGTTCCTTTCAAAAAGGCAGATATGTATCTTAAATAATACTATGTCCTCAAAGCAAGTGCATACACGCCAAGCCAATAAATCCGCGCACCGCCCAGGGGCCCTAGCCGGCGTCCATACACTCGCAAAGGAAACACTGCTCTGCCATTCGCACAGGAAGATATCCACTCCAATGGTTTACCCCCAGTGTTGATTTAATCCGGGTCACGCTCCATCGAGCGTGGCGCAGAAATCCGGACACTGAGAGACATGATGACAATATTACAATATACTTAAAAACACATTCTAATAAAATTTCCACAACTGGGACACTCTACATCTTGGCACTGAAATGAAGCCATTACTTACAGGTAAAGTTGTCTCTACTCAACAGTAGAAGTATGGTCCCAGCCCAAAGTCCTCCTGGGAGAAAGCTGGCTGGGAGCATGTGAGCTGGTAAGAATACACTAAGTGGGGTTAAATAACTCTACCACTGACCACCAATGTGGAATAGGGGTTTACAGCACTGCTACTGACCACCAATGTGGAATAGGGGTTGCCAGCACTGCCACTGGCCACCAATGTGGATTAGGGGTTACCAGCACTGCTAGTGACCACGAATGTGGAATGGGGGTTGCCAGCACTGCTACTGACCACCATTCAAGGAAGGGGGTTACTAGCACTGCTACTGACCACCAATGTGGAAAGGGGGTTCCTAGCACTGCTACTGACCACCATTCAAGGAAGGGGGTTACTAGCACCGCTACTGACCACCAATGTGAAAAGGAGATTACTAGCACTGCTACTAACTACCAATGTGGAAAGGGGGTTCCTAGCACTGCTACTGACCACCATTCAAGGAAGGGGGTTACTAGCACCGCTACTGACCACCAATGTGAAAAGGAGATTACTAGCACTGCTACTAACTACCAATGTGGAAAGGGGGTTCCTAGCACTGCTACTGACCACCATTCAAGGAAGGGGGTTACTAGCACCGCTACTGACCACCAATGTGAAAAGGAGATTACTAGCACTGCTACTAACTACCAATGTGGAAAGGGGGTTCCTAGCACTGCTACTGACCACCATTCAAGGAAGGGGGTTACTAGCACCGCTACTGACCACCAATGTGAAAAGGAGATTACTAGCACTGCTACTAACTACCAATGTGGAAAGGGGGTTCCTAGCACTGCTACTGACCACCATTCAAGGAAGGGGGTTACTAGCACCGCTACTGACCACCAATGTGAAAAGGAGATTACTAGCACTGCTACTAACTACCAATGTGGAAAGGGGGTTCCTAGCACTGCTACTGACCACCATTCAAGGAAGGGGGTTACTAGCACCGCTACTGACCACCAATGTGAAAAGGAGATTACTAGCACTGCTACTAACTACCAATGTGGAAAGGGGGTTCCTAGCACTGCTACTGACCACCATTCAAGGAAGGGGGTTACTAGCACCGCTACTGACCACCAATGTGAAAAGGAGATTACTAGCACTGCTACTAACTACCAATGTGGAAAGGGGGTTCCTAGCACTGCTACTGACCACCATTCAAGGAAGGGGGTTACTAGCACCGCTACTGACCACCAATGTGAAAAGGAGATTACTAGCACTGCTACTAACTACCAATGTGGAAAGGGGGTTCCTAGCACTGCTACTGACCACCATTCAAGGAAGGGGGTTACTAGCACCGCTACTGACCACCAATGTGAAAAGGAGATTACTAGCACTGCTACTAACTACCAATGTGGAAAGGGGGTTCCTAGCACTGCTACTGACCACCATTCAAGGAAGGGGGTTACTAGCACCGCTACTGACCACCAATGTGAAAAGGAGATTACTAGCACTGCTACTAACTACCAATGTGGAAAGGGGGTTCCTAGCACTGCTACTGACCACCATTCAAGGAAGGGGGTTACTAGCACCGCTACTGACCACCAATGTGAAAAGGAGATTACTAGCACTGCTACTAACTACCAATGTGGAAAGGGGGTTCCTAGCACTGCTACTGACCACCATTCAAGGAAGGGGGTTACTAGCACCGCTACTGACCACCAATGTGAAAAGGAGATTACTAGCACTGCTACTAACTACCAATGTGGAAAGGGGGTTCCTAGCACTGCTACTGACCACCATTCAAGGAAGGGGGTTACTAGCACCGCTACTGACCACCAATGTGAAAAGGAGATTACTAGCACTGCTACTAACTACCAATGTGGAAAGGGGGTTCCTAGCACTGCTACTGACCACCATTCAAGGAAGGGGGTTACTAGCACCGCTACTGACCACCAATGTGAAAAGGAGATTACTAGCACTGCTACTAACTACCAATGTGGAAAGGGGGTTCCTAGCACTGCTACTGACCACCATTCAAGGAAGGGGGTTACTAGCACCGCTACTGACCACCAATGTGAAAAGGAGATTACTAGCACTGCTACTAACTACCAATGTGGAAAGGGGGTTCCTAGCACTGCTACTGACCACCATTCAAGGAAGGGGGTTACTAGCACCGCTACTGACCACCAATGTGAAAAGGAGATTACTAGCACTGCTACTAACTACCAATGTGGAAAGGGGGTTCCTAGCACTGCTACTGACCACCATTCAAGGAAGGGGGTTACTAGCACCGCTACTGACCACCAATGTGAAAAGGAGATTACTAGCACTGCTACTAACTACCAATGTGGAAAGGGGGTTCCTAGCACTGCTACTGACCACCATTCAAGGAAGGGGGTTACTAGCACCGCTACTGACCACCAATGTGAAAAGGAGATTACTAGCACTGCTACTAACTACCAATGTGGAAAGGGGGTTCCTAGCACTGCTACTGACCACCATTCAAGGAAGGGGGTTACTAGCACCGCTACTGACCACCAATGTGAAAAGGAGATTACTAGCACTGCTACTAACTACCAATGTGGAAAGGGGGTTCCTAGCACTGCTACTGACCACCATTCAAGGAAGGGGGTTACTAGCACCGCTACTGACCACCAATGTGAAAAGGAGATTACTAGCACTGCTACTAACTACCAATGTGGAAAGGGGGTTCCTAGCACTGCTACTGACCACCATTCAAGGAAGGGGGTTACTAGCACCGCTACTGACCACCAATGTGAAAAGGAGATTACTAGCACTGCTACTAACTACCAATGTGGAAAGGGGGTTCCTAGCACTGCTACTGACCACCATTCAAGGAAGGGGGTTACTAGCACTGCTACTGACCACCATTCAGGGGAGGGGTTTGCCAGCACTGCTACTGACCACCAATGTGGAATGGGGGTTGCCAGCACTGCTACCGACCACCAATAAAGATCAGCCTAAGGCCAAAGCTCTCAACTATATTAATTGCAAAACCTGTAACAGATTGTGCATGAACCAAAATGAAGCAGCTGACTGAGGCTTTTTATTTATAAATTTACCAATTCTCACCTTGATGTTAACAAAAGTGAAAAATTTACCCCGAATCCACACTTGGTGCTACTATTTTTTCTCATTGAAATTTTAAAGCCTTTTAGAAAATTATTTACTTATTCCTTAATATTTATTTACATTCTTGAAAAGGGGCAACAAGTATAAGTTCCCTTTTGTTTCTACAGTGCGCTTCTCCTTCCAAGGGCATGATCGCTAGGGGGAAAACTCTGTGGTGCCCCTCCCCTTGGTAGCACATGCTTATTTTGCCTTACAGTTAATCCAGCCCTGGTTACAGTCCATTCCTTTTCATTGGTCTTCCTAACCTGACACATTGCACTTGGACTTTTTATGGACTTTGCTTTGGTAGGAAATCAGTTCATCGTTTGCAATTGTTGTGCAATATGGTGACCAAAAGTCAACAAAATAGTTTGTTTAACCCAAAAAAGTAGAAAATGCAGTAGAACACAACACTGTACAGTAAGAAGCAGAGAAAGAGAAGCTATGGGTGGTAAATGTTTTACATTTGAATCCTCCCAATCAATGATTCATAAGCTTGCCCTTTTTTGTGAACTTTTTATTAAACCCTTCACTGTTGCAGACATTAGAACTGACCTGTAAAAGCAGAAATCCCTAAAAACACCAGCCAGCCTGTAGGGAGCATTACACCAACTGCATGAAAGCTGCTCAAATGCTGGACAGAAGGATGAAGGGATCAGGGTTTGTACTGAGGTTTATTCTGCAACTCATAGTTGCCCACTGCCAGAGATCTCAAAGCAAGTCAGGCATGTAGGGAGAAGGGGGTAGACGTTGGAAGAAACTCCAGGCACCACCCAGTATTGTCCCATCTGACATGCCTCAAGTAAGCAAGGCAGGCAGGTAGCTGGTAGGGTAAAAGTTGGAACAGTACCGGGGGCTGCCTGGAGGACCTTTCATCTGACATGCCTCAAATGAGCAGGGCAGGCATCTAGAGGGTAGGGTAGATATCGGGACGGTACTGGATGCTGCCTGGAGTGCCTTCTGTCTGACATGACTCAAGTTGATAGGTAAGTAGTCATATACATCAGTAATGTGCGCCAAGAGCTACACAGTAACCATGTGCCCAAGCTGGTCCTGCACCATTCAAGGCCTCTCTGTTGGATTGTCAGTGGCACAACCTCTTATTTTGCAGGGCAGGCATGTAACATGCAGGGTAGAAGTTGGGATGGTGCTGCCTGGAGGTTATTCCATCTGACAAGACTCAAGTGGATAGGGGAATCATCACATACCCATACAATATACAGGTGAAACTCGAATACCGTAATTAGAATATCGTGCAAAGTTCATTTATTTCACTAATGCAACTTAAAAGGTGAAACTAATATATGAGATAGACTCATTACATGCAAAGCAAGATAGTTCAAGCCGTGATTTGTCATCATTGTGATGATTATGGCTTACAGCTCATGAAAACCCCAAGAACCCCAAATCCACAACCTCAAAAAAGTAGAATAGTACATGCAATCAATAAAACACGGATTGTACATAGAACAATATCGGACCTCTGAAAAGTACAAGCATGCATATGTACTCAGTACTTGGTTTGGGCCCCTTTTGCAGCACTTACTGCAATTACTTTTGCACGATATTCTAATTATTCGAGTTTCACCTGTACTCTGAGCTGAGACCATTCCCAAATCACTGGGTGTCTCCAGGGACAAGTAGTATCAATGTGCTCCAGCTGGTCCTGCACCATTAAGGGGCTCTCCCTAGAGGGGTGTAAAGAGACCCAACCTATTACTTTTCTCTGTAGACATTAACCAGCCTTCACCTTGGCGTCTGATCCTTGGAGGCCTCACATATTTGCTTTCAGGGTTTGGGAGGAATGAGCCAAGCTACCATCTTCAAGTCAACCATCCTGACAGCCACTCCACATGTCCCCTAATGCTCAATCTTCCTTTTTTTTATAGATGAAAAGAAACCTGGTGTGTAGGGGTCTGGTGTAAAGAGTTGGGATTCCCATCCCTTTCTGTCCCAGTTCCACTAGATAGTCACCAAGGCCAATCGATGGATGTAATGACTTCAATAAGGATCTTGTCTTGACATATCTGGATTCTTTTATAGATACCCCATGAAATGTTTTCTGTTGACCTGCCCGCCATATTACAGGATCTTCTTAAATGTGCCTTGGTCTTCTTCCTCCGCAGGGTCTCTGGGCGATATCGACAAATCATTTGTGGACTTTACAGACCCTCTGGAGATGGACAGATATTTCTCCTTCAACGTGTCATCAGCGCTGTGCCTGACCTCGTCCCTGCTGAAGGTTTTCCAAGGACGTCCGGGGCTTCAGCGGCATGTGGTCAATGTCTCTTCTCTGGCTGCCATTCAACCGTTCAAGTCTTGGACGCTGTACTGCGCCGGGAAGGCGGCTCGGGAGATGATGTTCAGAGTGCTGGCCGAGGAGGAGACGGACATCCGCGTACTCAGCTACTCACCAGGTTGTGTAAAGCGCACACAAAAAATCTGCTTTGCTAAACAATAAAGGGGTTTTCATGTTTTTACAGTTTTGGAGTGCAGAGGGATTAGAACACCTGTCGGGTTTTTATTGCTGTCTGTGTCCCCTCTATTTGTCCGGGTGACCGTTCTCACTAATAGTAGAAAGGAAAATCTCACATTTTGAGTTGTCACCAAAACAGGAATAGATGGAAAATCTTCTAAATGTGACATTCGTTCCGATGACTCTGCTGACCACCAGGCATTTCTTCTCCCTTCCTGTTGTGGCTATCGGACAGCAAGTGAAGGGTAATCTCCCCAATGGGATACAGATGACAAAAATAGCTGACAGGGTTGTTAATCCAAAACGAAAAAAAACATTTGGTTTCCGTTCCACTTAATGGAGAACTATGAGGTGAGTGCTTTTCACTCACCTCATAGTTCTAGCCGACCTGTGACAATGAGCCTCTCACAGGTCAGCTCAGTAGATCGGGAAGTGAGCGAACGCATACCGGCGTTCGCTCACCTCTGGATCCTGTCACAACTCTCTGCCGTGACTGCTGGATTCGCCCCTCCCCGCTCTGCCAGAATGGGAGGGGGCGGGTACAGCTGGCTCTGCCTCTAGATAGGCAGAGCCAGCTGTCACTCACGCAGCTGGGCGGATCCAGACATAATTTTCGGGATCCGCTTCAGCTGCGGCGTCCTCCCGTCACCCTAAGCTCAGTATACCGCGAGCTACAGCTCGCAGTATACTGAGCTTAGGGTGACGGGAGGACGCTAGTTTGTGTCCTCCCGTTACCCTAAGGAGAACTATGGGGAAAAGTCCTAACCCCATCGTTCTCCTTATTAAAGACAAAAACTCAAAACATAATATATTTTCTGAAAATGGAGACTCTGTAGTATAAAATAGTTGTAGATGCATTTTCTTATGTCTCGCAATATTTGTGCAACTGTTTATATAACCCAGGAGCCTAGTGCCTATTGGGATGTGCAGAGTCCCTGCTGGGGGGGAGGGGAGAGTTGAGCTGCCGAGTAACTGTAGTAGAGGCAGCTGTACTGCTGAATCACTGTTGGAAGTAGAAGAGGAAGCTAAACTGCTGAGGGTTGAAGTGGGGAGCTAAGCTGCTGGGTCATAATTGGAAGGGGGGAGCAGGGGGAGGATGCTTAGAGAGCAACTTGACCAACCTCTGTGCTTCTACAGTGATGGTTGGAAATGAATTATTCCACAGTGTCTGCAGCTACAGAGGTCAAGGGTTTTTTTGTTTTTTTTTTACAGCTCATTTACTTGAATGTACATGGCTTGGCCACAGGTTCTCTGTTCTTCTACAGTGATGGCTGGAAATGAATTATTCCACAGTGCCTGCAGCTACAGAGGTCAAGGGGGGGGGACTTGCTTTACAGCTCATTTACTTGAATGTACATGGCTTGGCCACAGGTTCTCTGTTCTTCTACAGGGATGTGTAGGGATGAATTGTTCCATAGTGCCTGCAGCTACAGAGGACAATAGGGGGCTTGTTTTAAAGCTCCACCCAGTAAAGCTTTAAAGCTTAATTTACTTGAATGTACATGGCTTGGCCACAGGTTCACTTTAAGGAGTAATCTCCCTGAATGCTTTGCTCTGTTTAGTTATGTCTGTATATGTACCAGTGTCAGTAATATCACACAAGTGACTGGCCCATATGTTTCTGTGCTATAACCCGGGGCTCTGGATGCACATTTGGATAAATGGCTCTATATTTAGCCTGTAGTTAGCTGTAATCAATCATATCTGGATGGACAGTTAGCAGGACATAAAGCAATGACCGGCATGGCTCCAGCCGCCATCTTGAAATAAGGAAATCCTTTGGTTGAATTTGCGATGACCTGTAAATACTTTTCTTACATTCTGACTCACTTTTCATTCTCATATCCGGCAGGGCCCTTGGATAACGACATGCAGGAGGAAGTACGGACCAAGACGAAGGATCCGGAATTGCGTCTTCAGTTCGCTAACATGAAGAAAAGCGGCAAACTCATCGACTGTCGCGTGTCTGCGCGCAAGATGCTGGACGTCCTCCAGGCAGACGCCTACAAATCTGGCGACCACGTGGACTTTTATGATTAACATTAGCCGATGCTGTGACGTGCGATCGACAATCCGCAATCTTCTGCTTTTGTAAAGGGAATGTAAAGGTCAACTCCACCCAAAAAGTGATTTTTAGTGTTGCACAGCTGCAAGTCAAATAACACATTGAATTACATGTTATCTTCTCATATTGCTCAGGACTCTATTGGTAAGATCTCCCCTTGTGGAATCCGGCAATTACAAAGTCAAATACTGGTGTCACATTTCTCCATTGGAGTCTTCAATAACCAAAAAGCCAAGAACGTGTTCCAGCTGCAAAGCCAGCCAGAGCATTCATATAGTTCTAGTACTAACCTGGCAAGTGTATGGAAGGGGACCATGAAAGGTTAACCATGGTGTATACATCAGTGCCCATTGCATATCCTGAAGAACCCCAAGAGGAGATACCTAATGGGGTGCTTTTATATGACAGAAACAAGATACAGTATGTGGTCCTAGTCAACATAATTACTTCTGTTGGGCTACCATACAAACCCCATCCAATTCTACTTCCATTGGGCTACCATACAACCCCCATCCAATTCTACCCGTGTCTCATTCATATTAGGTAGACATTCACACTAGGGCTGCACCGATGCCTGTTTTTCGGTATTGAGTACCGATATTTTGCTTTGCGGTACTCGCTGACGCCGAGTACCGGTGCTTCTGTTGGCATGGAGCCAGCTTCCCGGGCAATCAAGAAGCCAGGGGGCGGGTAATGACATGCTGCCCTTTTTCTTTATTGCCCGGGAAGCCAGCTCCATGTTCGGCCGTCTCGATGCTGAATGGCTGGGAATCCAGCTTCCCAGCCAAACGGCAAGTACCCGGCTTCTTGGCCAATCAGGAAGCCAGAAGTCGGGTCATTACTTGCCACCCGGCCTCATGAGTGGCCAGGTAGCCGGCTCCATGTTCCCCCTATGGCACTGTTGGTCAGAGGAAGGTATTAGAGCATTTGGGGAAGTACGAGTACTCCCCCAAATACTCGGTATAGGCACCGATACTAGTATCGGTATTGGTGCAGCCCTAATTCACACTATAGGCTCTGGTAGATCTAAGGGCTCACTCACACCAGGTGCATTGAGTTTCTCTGGTCTGAGTTGATCAACGTGAAGACACTTGCTGTCCATGTGCCTCATTTGCACCACACTAGGGCATGGTGTGCGTTGATGAACAATGGAGGCGTGCTTAATTTTTATGTAGAAAAATAGATCAGTTCATCCCAACACTCTTGTGCTTAGAGCTGGATGAGTGTCATTTAAAGAAGCCTGGTACAAAGCATTAGTGCGTGTGTGCAATATGCGTACCATAATGAGTGCCTGCTGGTGTGACCGGACCCTAAAGGAGATTGTACAATTAGATTGTAACATGTTTGGCCAGTTTAAGAGTGA